>NC_090870.1:2165560-2168060 GCF_036669935.1 Montipora foliosa | reverse complement strand
TTGCAATGTTCCAAATTTTGTTGGTCGAAAAGGACAGTGTTCTGCTGTTCTAGAAAAACTTGCTCCAAATGGCTGTTGCAGGATTATATCCATCACAGGTCCACCTGGCTTTGGCAAGTCTGCTATTGCTATACAAGTAGGACATGAACTTATTGCACAAAGGAAAGCGACGGTGTATTATGTTTCGTTAAGAGACTTAGGATCATTAAACAGTATGGCTAATTCCCTTCTTGGTGCTCTTCAAATTGTAGCTAGCAGAGAACCTATACGACAAGCAAAGCGTTATCTGCAAACCATAACCAAGCATTCTGTTATCATTCTTGACAATGCAGAAGATTTGCTGTTTCCTCAGGTGAAAGATGAATTTTGTAACTTTATTGAAGATGTTGCAGAAACTGCTTCTCATGTCAAAATTTTGATTACCTCCCGCCAGTCAATAACATTTTTTTCTGTAGAAATGTTTCAACTGCGTCTAGATTCCCTTTGCCCAGATCATGGAAAAGAGTTACTATTGCTGCTAGATCCCAATGTCACTGAAGATGATGCGAAACAACTTGCTCACCACTGTGGTGGAGTGCCATTAGTACTTCGAACTACGGGAGCTCTCCTTGCAAAGGGAGTTGATGCTAAGGCACTGATCAACGAATTTGAAATGAGCCCAGTTTCAACTCTTAAGTCATTTAGTCTTAATTCACTGTCCCATAACCATCAACTATTCAACTGTCTTGGAATCTGCTTTGACAGGCTTGGTGCTGATCAGCAAGTGGCTCTTATAACTTTGACTGTGTTCCCAACGACATTTACAGCCTCAGATGCCCATTTTCTTTTCAGGGACCGTTCTAAATATAACTTGGAAATGTTGCTTCAAAATCTTGTTGATAATTCCATGCTTCAGTTTGATCACTTGTCTAAACAGTATTATGTTCACAGTATTATCCAGTCTTTTTGCCTTGATCAAGCTCTCCCAGAAGCTAATAATTTGTCTCCAACTTATAAAGAAGCTCAAAAGCTATTCAATATTCACTATTTAGTGATGTTGAAAGAGCTCTATTCTCTTTTTCTGAGCATGGAATGCCTCAAGGCTTTTGAGATGTTTCTGATCAATCGTCGAAACATCAGGCAGGTTTTGAATAACTCTTTGGTTGACCCAGACTTGCAAGAAATGTGCATTGACACAGCAATTGCTGTTTGCCCTTTCTTAGCCAAGATGCTACGTAAAGAAAAGTTTCTTTCAGTTTACGGTAAATTCACATCCCTCTGTAAAGCAAACAAAGACAAAAAGCGTCACAGTGATTGTTTGACTGCAGAAGCATACTGCATCCTTTCTCACTGTGCTTGTCACCTTCCTTGTCCATCTGCTGTGGCCCGCTTCAGAGAGGCAGACAGGTTACAAAGAGAGCTTGGAGATGATAAGTCAGCCATGCGTGCGATTTGTTTGAGTAAACTTGGTCGCTGTCATGGACAGTCAAAGGATCTTGAGCAAGCTATTCCACTTATCCAAAGAGCCATTGAGATCACAGAGAACCTCAAGGATAGGATTTTTGTTGCTGTTGGGTACAAAGATATTGGAGGTAAGTAAATTCAAAATATTATTGCAGGATTAACACACCTTTTGCTCTCCATTTACAGAAAATATAGATTCATTTATCTTACTGGAATTCACTAACATCTTAGGAAGTACATGTACAGTGCATTATTCACAAATAATATTAATGTTAACTTTAATCATCCTTGGTTCAGCACAATTTCCATGCTAATGCATCTTTGTCTATTACAGTATGTGTTTGAAGTAACATTAATAAAGCTATTACTGGCAACCTTCCATAACAAACAACGTTCAGTTTTAACCTTTAATGTGTTTGCAGTTAAGACATCATGTCTGTATCGATCTGTACCACCCTGTGCACTTTGCAAATGTTATGGTATTTATATTCCTTTGAGATTCTTCTTAGAGAATTCTTTGTTGGTACTTTCCAAGTGGAATGCCCCGCAGTCAAGCTCTTGAATCCTCAAATGCTCTGACAATTATTATTATTCTTCCAGTGATGTTACTGAAGAGGCATTAGCATGTGTTAATAGCCCAATACAATATTTGAACCAATAAATAATTAAAATGACATTATAGATTTTCTACATGAATGTGTTCTTCCTAAGATGTTAGTGCCTTCCCTTAAAATAAAATGAATTTCTATTAATTTGTTTTCTGGTAATGAAGGGCAGAAGCTGTAAAAGAACAAAAGCATTCAAAATTGAAATGTGATTTTTCCTGATGTTTTTTTTTTTTCCCAAACTTTTTTCTTTATTGTTTTAGATGTTTCAGATTTGTTTCAGTGTTACGTTTTTGTCATTTTAATTGAAAAGAAAGCTACTGTTGCTTTGGAATGTTGTCTGATTTTTTCGCATGGAAGTTTACTCCAATAAGATAAGTTTTTGAAGTGGAAGGAATCAATAATATCACTTTTGCTTTGTTTGTTGTTGTGTTCTCATTCAGCTGCCTATG
>NC_090870.1:2155560-2158060 GCF_036669935.1 Montipora foliosa | reverse complement strand
ACAAGACTAGATGAGATGCAACATCTAGATGAGATGCAACATCTAGTCTTGTTTTAACTTTTCAACCAAATCATTTATTTCTGCTCTATCTAACGATATCGAGCACTCTATGCAGACAAGTCGATTTCCTGTCTACTTATATATATATATATATATATATATATATATATATATATATATAATAAAATAGCAAAAGAATAAATTAATTAATCAAAAAGAAAAGTCTTAAGTTGTTTCTTAAAAACGTCAATGGTCATATTACTCCTTAAGGCGGGTGGAAGTTGATTCCATAGCCTCGGTGCACATGATGAAAAAGGGCGTCCACTAGTCCGGTCTGTTAGGTCGAAAATCGTGACAAATCGCGTAAAAGCACCAAATTCGGTACAGATGTTCCTTTTGACGTAAGAAACAAATTTAGAAGGGGTGCCACGTGATTTGGCTTTCTGGGGGGGCATGAGGCTCATAGAAATTACGCAATACTCAAATGCTGGCATGAAAGCGAGGCTGTGGCATTTAATGTGTTTATTACGTACCAGGTTTGACGAATGCCGTTGCAAAATGACTAACGTACATTACTCAGACTCGGTTTTGTGTTTGTGTCCATAAAAGGTCATTTGCCTTGATCACGTGGCATTCTTATGATGCTTTGAGCGCACTTATATCAAGGAGTGTTTTTGTTGCGTTTTACACATTCAATTTTTAACATCTGCGGCTAGATATCGTAAATGGTTGTTATTTGTTGCTCTATTTTTAAGGATTTGTGTTCTGTCAGCCTCCAGAGCAACTACAGAGCTCAGTACATGGTAGATTGGCTTTGAAACATTTGCAACGACCACTTTTGCAACCTTTCTTACATCCACACTTCAGCAATTCATTGCACGCCTTAGAGGCTTCTGGAAGTACGGTCCAGCGGGGTCTCCATCTATTATTCTCCATTTTCCATCCAAAATCAGACGGGGATGGGTAAAATTGTTGCTCATCAAGGGACGTCCAGATGCTTGCTTGGTAAAGAGCTCTGTTAGAATGATTCAACAGGGCATCCTAATAAACAATAGAAATTATATATAAATTCTTTACACAAGTATAATTTTAAACAAACGCGCACCGCTTATTTTCATGTACTTCATAAATTAAACTCTCTAATAGCCCAAGTAGAATAACTATAGGTTTAAGTCCAGCATAGCCTTATGATAGGCTTTGGTTAGTTAAAATAAAATTGATAAGTGGATTCAATACAAGAAAAGGTTGGGTTAGTTGAAATGTTTCTAGTCTTTACGCTAAACTCTCTTTTTTTTTTCGCGTTGTCCTCACAGGTGTTTACCTATCACAAATTTAGCCTATCAAAGACAAAAACAACTAAAAATTTGTGTATGATAGGTAGTTACCTCTGTTGGGGGAATGTTTTCTAGCGCCCGATTCTTTTTTGTGAACAGTTCTCGTCGAGCAGTGTTCACATCGGTAGCAAGGCTGGTCCTGTCATAAAGTATCACCACAAAGCGCTGAAGAACATCAAATACAGGAGTGTTGATCTCAAGTGGAATGAAGGGGCTATCGTTCACAAAACGGAAAGCTTCTGTGGCTTCAGGGTACGCTTTCCAGGCCTCCCACGCAGATTTCTTTCCTTTCCCCAGGAATGCTGACATAGTGTCGCAACCGGTAAACGCGTGAAAAAATGGAAGCGCACGGCATTTCTCCTTGCCCAAATACTCACAAATGGTGTTAACAGAAAGCAGCTGAAACTTCTTTCCCATCCCAAAGGTGACCCAAAAGCTCAATCCAGACCAAATTGAAGACAAAGTGTGGAACTGCGCAATTAGAATGACAAGAACATCTGTGTCAACAGTGCGAACCAAGACACTTCTTCACCCCTCATCCAAAGCATCTCTAACGTGTACAAGAATCCTCGTGTCTGCTTCTTCGTGGTTGCAGCTACGCATTTGGTTCCTGGGGCAACTGGAGATGACGTTTTCACCTAATATAAAGGACGATACAGTCAGTGTAAGTGTTCATCAAGACTTGATGGACATAAAAAAGAAGTTTGAACGGTGTCTATATAATCCTTCCCAAAACGTGTTTAGCATCTTACCTGAAGTTATGTAGACAACTCTGTCAGCTGGAAAGGAAGCTGTTTCAACTGGCTTGGTTAAGAAGTCGAACATTTCCTTCTTGTTAAAGGAATCTTCGAGAAATGCCTGCCAGTTCTGAGGTAACTTGACATGCCCAGCTTCCTTTCGTCTCACGCCTTTTCCTCTCTTCTCACGGGCAGATTCTTTCAGACTTGCCACTCGGTATTCATCCCACACAACGTCAAATCGTTTGGTACTGTTCAAGTGGTTTTCAAGGAAAGGTAAGAATCTGGAGTCTGCATATTCAGAAAACGTACCGACAGATGAAACTGGAAGCGCATGCACAATAGCTGCTCCATCAAAAACTTTGACATCGTAAGATGCTGGTGGTGGAGGTGGCGGTGTTTCTTTGTTGACGCATGAAATCAAATCAG
>NC_090870.1:2140560-2145560 GCF_036669935.1 Montipora foliosa | reverse complement strand
TCTATCTGTTTCCATCTACGAAAGGCCACTTCCTTCACTGTTAAAGATGGAGCTGGGATTGACAGAACACACTCCGCAAAACAGTGATCAGACAAAAACAAAGAAGGGCGTGGAGAACAAACCATTATGTCGTTGGTAGCTCGAGTTATTATAAGATCCAGCCAATGACCAGATACGTGTGTGGCGAATGTCACATGCTGTGAAAGGCCGAAAGTTTCAAGAAGATCATTCAACCTTTTGGCATCAGCGTCAGATGGATCATCCATATGGAAGTTAAAGTCACCAGCGATGACTAGAATTTCCGGACAAAGAACCACATTTTCCAAATAGAGAGCAAATTCGCGGAAAAATGCACTGGGCGTGACCGGGTGCGCCTCAGAGTATGGTGGTCGATAGACAACTATGAACTTGATCGTCTTCCCATGAGCGGTAAAATTTTAAAATTAGACGAGAGGTACTTACCTTGAAGTGTAATTGTAATTCTCTGAAGATACACGGAGCATTATGGGATAACTGTGCATTCCTCTTCAGTACTTGAGGTCAGCGGTCACACTTCAAAGCAACCATTGTCATGCAAATGCACCATATATAAGCAGCCTAACGCGTGACACAAATCCATTCTCCTGGAGTGCAGACTGGCTGAGGTCCCCAACACAAAGGGTGGGATAGGCATAAGCCAACACAGAAGGGTGGGAAGCATTATCCCATAATGCTCCGTGTATCTTCAGAGAATTACAATTACACTTCAAGGTAAGTACCTCTCGTCTAATTTTAAAATTCTCTTTCGATACACTCCGCATTATGGGATAACTGTGCGATTTTAAAGAACCGAAGCCAGGGGAAAAAACAAAAATATGTGATATGATAGAAATGAGTGCTTTAATTGTAGACTTGATACAATGGTCTGTACATAAATAAACGTTACTGAATATCTATGATAATACCAATCTGCCTGCTAATGAAGAGGGATTGGTGTTATAGACATTGCAATTATAGAAACGATTAAATGTGCGTTCTGATGACCAGTCTGCCATCTTCATAATTTAAGCTAAAGATGCGCCCCTTTAATACAATGCAGATGTAGATGTACCCCTTACACTATGTGGTTAGAATAAACTAGTGTCAATGCCTGAATCAGTCATAACAGTCTAAATCCATCTACCTAAAGTAGATAAGGAAACAGGCTCGTGTGGTTTAACATGAGAAATGAACAACTGAGATACAGTCTGCTCCCCTGACTTGCGCAGGTGTTGCGTACAATGAATACAAAATGTAACAGTGTCTGTTTAGGGCAGAGACTGAGGTTAGTGGGTAAGGATGGAATGGAAACTTCTAAAGGTTTCTTCCCAGGACGAGAAGTCTTTGTTCTGGAAGCTATGACAAATTTGATCTCATCCTCATAAATAGACATATTGTCTAAGTCCAATGAGCACAAAGTGTGTCTTCTCTGGGCCGATACCAAGGAACAAAGTGTCACAGTTCTCAAAGTACTATAGCTCTTACCCTGGTGGAATTGTTCAGCCAAGAAATTAACTAAATGGACTGCATTACCCTGAAGGGGATTGATGTGCCTCTGATCACACCAGCTACTCCAAGTCTTCCATACAGGCTTGTACTGTTTCTCAGTCCCTTTGGTCCATGAGGCACAGATGAGTTCAGTAGCCTGTGTCGAAAGTCCACCTGCCTGCAGCTGTTGGCTGATAAGATCCATGCGGCAAGTTGGAGTCTGTCGTGCAGAGGATGAAGCTTGTTGGAGTGAGCCAGGTGTAAGAGTTGAGGATCTTGAGGTAGAAGTATTGGTGTCCTGTATGACGTTCTCAGAAGGAGGGGGTACCAGCTTTACGTTGGCCATACTGGTGCAATTAGGAGAAACTGGTCCACATGCTCTCTTTCCATCTTTTCTAGCACTCTAGGGATTAGACAGAAAGGAGGAAAAGCATAGCATTTAAATGGTGTCCATAAAGTACTAAATGCATCTACAGCATAGCAGTTAGGTTCTGGATGCCAAGATATAAAAACTGGTAATTGCTTGTTAAGCCTACTGGCAAACAGATCAATGTCTGGTTTGAAAACCAAAGAGGACAAACGCTGGAAGACTGAACAATTTAGTGCCCATTCTAGCTTGTCAGAATTTTGCCTGGACATGACATCTGCTACTGTATTGTCAACTCCCGGAATAGATACTGCAGAAATGTGAATCTTCCTAGATATACACCAGTCCCAAATAGTTCTAGACAAAGTATTTAAAGAAGGGGACCTTATGCTGCCAAAATTATTGATACAAGCTACTGCAGTTGAATTATCCACTTTCAGTCTGATGTGTGCAGCAGACTTATACTGCGGAACAAATGACTGAAGTGCGTAAAAAGCAGCTAGTAACTCAAGGTGATTGATGTGAAGATCAATTTCTGACCGAGACCATGGCCCACCTGTAGCAACACCGTTACAGTGGGCCCCCCAACCAGTATTACTAGCATCACTTTCAATGAACAAAGAAATAGGCATTTCATGCAAACATTTGCCATTGTATTTGTCTAAGTTGTGAATGACCCATGCAAGATCTAGCTTTGCTTGATCACTGAGGGTAACAGTATCATCAAACGAAGCCCCCAGGTGGAGTTGATGGGACTTACAAAACTCAATTGATTTGTAATACAGCTCAAGATAGTTAATAGCAGGGAAGGCTGACACCAAGAGGCCTGTAACATGAGCTACATCCGATAAGGAGGCTACCTTTTGCTTCAAAAGGGACTGGCAGGCATTCTTGATTTTAAGAACCTTATGGTCTGGCAAAATCAATAGCATTTTTTGAGAATTGACTATAAAACCAAGAAAGATCAGAGACTGACTTGGTTCTAAGTTAGACTTTCCAGTATTGACAATAAAACCTAAATCTGTCAAAAGATTCTTTAGAAAGGAGACATGTTCTAAACATTCCTGATGATTATGTCCAATGATGAGAATATCATCAATGAAGCTAACTAATCTGACACCATGATACCTTGCATGTGCTGTGACTGGTTTAAGAAGCTTAGTAAACACTCGCGGTGCTAGGCTGTAACCAAAAGGCAAGCATGCAAACTGGAAAATTTGATTATTCCAAAAAAACCTAAGATATTTTCTATGAGGTTGCCAGATAGGTATGCTGAAATACGCATCCTTGAGGTCAATAGAAGCTAGATAATCTCCTGGTTTAATAAGGTTTTTGACCATATCAATGTTCTCCATTTTGAAATGAATCTTCTCTACAAATTCATTAAGGGGCTTGAGATTTATGACAGGCCTAAGGTCACCTGTTTTCTTAGGGACCAGAAACATATTAGAAATAAACTGGTCTTTGCAGTATGGTGCCTGCTCTATTGCCCCTTTGTGCAGAAGCTTATGAAGCTCCTGGTCAATAATCTCCTTATCTGCTACAGATAGAATTGGAGGATTAGGAAGTTTTGTTTGTACAGGTTTAGTACAAAATTCCAAATGGTACCCTGATACTGCTTCAAGTACCCAGGGGTCACTAGTAATAGATCTCCAGCTAATGAGAAAATTTGCCAGGTTTCCAGCATAAGCACCTACCTCTACTGGGAGGAGTGCTGCTTTGTAGCTGTCAAGGAATGTGGGTTGCTCTTGGGATCCCTCCTGTAGTGAGTGGTGTTGCTGCGATTCCTTGAGCCTAAAAAATATACTTTTCGGCCTTGACCCTGGTTGAAGCTAGAACCACGACCAGATGTATTTCTTTTATCTCCACGCCTTGTTCCAGGAGAGGTCTGACTAGGGCCGAGTTTCTTCGCCATTTTGTTCACCTCCGCAATTTCTTTGATCTGTTTAGGCAGCTCATCTCCAAAAAGCCATTTCCCAGGAGGAGTATTCTTGCTGCATAAAGAGCGGTAGCTGGGATTCACGAATTCTCTCATTGTTTCCCTTCTTACAAGGGAAAGTCTGAATGATGCATTGCAAAGTAATGTAATAGCATCAACGAGAGGAGTAATGAAGGAGTCGGGCTTCAATTCCGACTTGGTCTTTTGAGCGTTCAAGATCTTTTCTACTAACTCAATAACTGGCTGTACTCCCTTGGTAATACCTCTCTGGGCCTCTTGCAGTGCAAGATCCTTGGTCCTTGCCTGCCTGGCTAACTCAAACCAGAATTCAAGGTTGACCTTTGGTACACACAAGAAATCACAATTTTCGGGTGCTTTGTACTTAGCCTCAATTTCCTTCAGCTTGGAATCCAATGCTTTTTTCGTACAAGCCTCATTTACTCTTAAGGCTAAGACCTCACTCACTTTGGGACCTTTCGCATCCGAGTCATCAAAGATTGATGGCAGGTCCAGCTCTGCTGCTTCAGCAGTTGTATCAGTACATGAAATGGGTTGTGAGGGGTCGAAAGAGCCAGCATCAGTCACGCTGGCGACACGTGTAGGTTGTGACTCGTCAGCCGCCGCTGCTAAACTTCGTTTGGCCAGGTTAGCAACTAAAGGTCCAGAAGCTGGCCTTTTCGAAGCTGTTACTTGGGAGATAAGAGACTTCATTGACTCCATTGACGAAAACAGTTCGTGCAACCCCAACTGGCTTTTAAGGTCTTCAATATCAACCTCAAAATCGTCGATGTTGTCATTCGCTTCGAGTTCCTCACCCGCTTCGGGCATGTTCACATCGCTCGCTTCGAGCGTAGATATATTTGTAGACTCGTTGAGTGCCTTGTCCATTTCGGTAGTTGGAAATAAATTCCCTCTAAATTAGTACCGTAACCGCCGACAAGAAAGCACGAAAAGGAGAATGGATTTGTGTCACGCGTTAGGCTGCTTATATATGGTGCATTTGCATGACAATGGTTGCTTTGAAGTGTGACCGCTGACCTCAAGTACTGAAGAGGAATGCACAGTTATCCCATAATGCGGAGTGTATCGAAAGAGAATTCCATTCAGATGCCTCAAACGATTCCCTATGTGTCCCATCAACGCCACAAACTTTAAAGCTGTCGCGAAAAATGACACCAGTACCCCCAC
>NC_090870.1:2090560-2125560 GCF_036669935.1 Montipora foliosa | reverse complement strand
ATAAACTCTGTGGGATGTTAAAGATCGCACACATTAGTCGAAAAGAGTACGGTGGTGTGGTCTGGACTTTCCATCAGCCATGTGGTCGGCTTGGCATAATCTTCAGGGACACCCTACGATAATCGTCGGTGAAATATGTGTTCGGGAGAGTCAAAGTGTTCTAAGAATTTCGGTTCTACGTTGCCCGACAGCTACAGATTTCTTTACTAAAACATCACCTAAAGATTCGCAACCAGGTTAAAGAAGTCCCTTACGTTTTCGGAAAGGGTATTTTTGCAGTTTTTGGCACTTAAAAAGGTCACCTAGCAGTTTCGGATGAGCAAATGGTTCGATTGGGAGTTCTTAGAAAGTAACGTTCAGCTAGAAATTTCTGAAACGAAGAGATCATTCCCTAAAGTTTTCGGACATTTCAATTTTCAGCTAAGGTATCCGAACAGATAAAATTCTTCTAGGTGATAAAAACATCTTTTTAGACAGTCTTCATACATTATAAGGAGACTAAAAACGTCTCTCAAAGGTTTTTGGCTTAATTTGCTCGTGGGGTGCCCTTGAATCTTCTGAAGGGACTACTGGTCGATGAGACCACATAACAACAAAACAGACAGTAGTCAAATCGAAGGCGTCCAAGTGCTGTAACTGGTAAAATGGTAAACAAGAATACTGTGAAATTTCAAGATTGTTTTGATCAATTTAAATTCTTTTCATAACCCTAACCCTAAAGGCCGGTTTACACGGTACGACTTGTCGGCCCGATTTTTGGCGGCGGCTTTGAAAAAAATCGGGCCGACAAGTCGCACCGTGTAAACCGGCCTTAACTCTTCCCGGTCACTTCTACTTAATATTTATTACTTTTAAGTGTCAAAAATGCCAATCAATCTTAACTCATTCTCAACACAAACTCAACTCGTAACTCGATCAGTGGTCTAAAATGATCCACGTAGTAAGATTACCATGCCTCCTGCTTCCCTCTGTTTCTATCTCACATCAGCTGAGAAGGCAGAGGAGGTTTGCCAGGCCACTTGTAAAGACAAATAGATTTAGAAATTCAGTCATTCATCGTTAAGAGTGCGAGGGAAGCATGTAAGTAATTTCTAAGAGTAGTAGCTTTGTAATTTTATGATAGTAGTATCCATCTTCAGCTGAGGGATGTTTACAAGTAAGTGGCTTTACAGAACTAACAAGAAGGTGTAAATTACAAACTGTAGAATAATAGTTACAAATCAGTGAAAAAGGTTACATGATACTAAAGGGATACAGCGGAGTGGGAAAATTAAAGGTGTGAGAACAAAACTGTAAAAAATGTTGAATACAAATAGTAATTAAAATGAGAATGTTAAATTAACATGTGTCAGTTGTTTATTCAATGCGGGTCGTTCCCATTCAATATGAAGGGTTTCTTTGATCTTAAGTTGGAAATTAGTGAGAGCCGAGTCTAAAATGGAAAAACAATTGAAAGAACATAGATTCTTAAGGCCGGTTTACACGCTACGATTTGTCGCCCCGATCCGTCGGCCCGACAGTGTCGGGACGCGAATCTTACGTGTATTTTGACACCCGATCTTAAGGCCCGACGTCAGTCCCGACGTGAAAAATGTCTAGTAGCCCTCGTTCTTTTTTAAAGCGGTGTTTTACTCCGCATGCGTAGTGAATGCTACGGCGAAAACAAAATGGCTGACGAGCACAACGGTTTTTGGTCGCTTTATTCATCAATAGCAGCAGCAACAATGTCATTGCTGTTACTTGCAGCAGCATTATTAAGAATCAAAAAGAGAGGAAGAAGAAAAACACGATGTACTTGGGTGAAAAATTGGCATCGGACCGATGCCGGGGCTTTTCACCAACTTATGTCATATCCAAGTTCTACGTTCAGTGATTTGGCTACATGCGTTCTCACAATCTCTCTTTGGTTCTTGCCATGATACTCTTTAATCCCCTTGTCATATAGACACGGATATTTAATCCATTCCGCTATCAGCAGGGAGATTTCTTTCTCTTGGAAACTGCGCGACTTTGGCCTCTTCAGAGTCTTTATGTCCGCCATTTTGATTGCTTCTGTTTGGTACGCATGCTCTTTTCTCAAAATTTTGATTGACATGTCGGCTTCTTTGAAAGTGTCGGCCCGACTCGACAAAAATCTGTTGCACTGCAACAGATTTTCTGAATCGGGCCGATTTCGTTTTCACGAATCGGCCTTAAGATCGGGTGTCAAAATACACGTACGATTCGCGCCCCGACACTGTCGGGCCGACAGATCGGGCCGACAAATCGTAGCGTGTAAACCGGCCTTTACACGACTCAGAAGCCTGAAGATGTTTATAGATATGAGAATTGCGATCCGAGGATAAGTGCTCACGAACCCTGGTGCCAAAATGTCGAGTTCCCATATCTGTAAACATCTTTAAGCTTCTGAGTCGTGTAAGAATCTATGTTCTGTCAATTGTTTTTCCAACTATCTATCTGTCGTGACCACGATCGTAAATTAGAGGTATTACTACTCAGATGCAGAGAGAGTGAACTTGCCCTCAACAAGAACACGTTGAAACTGCGGATTACTAAAGTGTCATTTATGAGTCTCCTCCAAACCAAACAAGACCTCAAGATATACCCTGACGAAGCTAAAGCCGTCATTAGAGATACCTCGACCCCAAGACGTTGAAGGAAGGCGTGCAGAGGCTTAACGGATCTGTCAATTACTTGTCAAAGTTCCTACCTCGCCTAGCAGACCACATGGAGCCTATACGCCGCCTCACGCGACAAGGCACAGAGTTTGGCTGCACGGAAGAGCAAGAGAACGCGTTTAGAGAAGTGAAGTATCTTGTGACTACCACCCCAGCACTTAGCTATTACAACCCGAAGGCCGAGCTTGGAATCCAGTGTGACGCCAGTAAGAAAGGCTCCTGCAAAAAAGCAAACCGATCGCGAACACAAGCAGAGCACTCACTGAGACCGAGCAACGATACGCGCAGATTGAGAAAGAAATGCTCGCGATCGTATTCTTACTTGAGAAATTTAACCAGTGCACCTACGGACGGCCACTAACCCTAACCCTAACCCTAACCCTAATCCATCCTGGAGAGGTCTCTCGCGTGCGCGCCCGGCAAAACATCTTCAAGGTATGATTGCAGTATGAGCGTGGCACGAACCAGTACCTGGCCGATGCACTCTCCAGAGCGTACCTGCCGACGACCTTACAGATCCATACATAGCAATTCTTGATTACCGCAATACTCCCACATACAAGGAAGAGGGTGCCCTATACTTTTTACTTGAAGCGCGATGGGGCGATTTATTTTCTCGTGAATCGTGATTTAAGTTTTTTTTTTTATTCGTGATTCGTGATTAAAGATGGTAAGATCATTTCATGTCCACGTGAACTAATTTTGTTAATTAAATCTGACCCGTGAATGAAGATTTGAATTAAACGTGATTCGTGAACCACTGTATTTTGCGTGATGAATATTCCCGGTCATTTTATTGTTTTAAAAATGTACGTATTGTTTTCGAACGGCTTTGGTTAGGTTTTGATAGGACATGGATTTCATATGGATCGATAAAAGTCATAAAATAGACCACCAATATTTTTGAACAAATTAAACGACATTACGTCATCTTTTGTGGCGTATGCCGACAGACAACGTCAAAAAGATTGGAACCATGTGCTTTGACGTAGGGCTTGTTTGAAGTGAACCGGCTTCAAAAGAGAGAGGTGAATTTTTCTTCCTTTTTATGGGAAGTGTATGAACCAACTATTGTTCGTTAGAGCGGGAATAGTCGGAATATTGGCTTTCGTGCACAGACGCTACATACATGAATACAACGGACTAACCGTGTGTGACTGGTGCAAGAAATAAGAAAAAACAACTTATACCACAAATAATACGTCTTGGTGAATTCAACTACAGTCCATTAACTCAGGGGACCTCCCGATTAGATCGTGAGTCTCCCGATTTGATGTGTTCCCTCCCGCTTTCCCAATTTTTATCTATCAGTTTCTCCCGAATTATCATGAAATTTTGAAAACAAGGAAAAAAATAGGTCCGCAATGCGTACTTGGGGTCTTATGCTTAGCTTAACTCCATTCAGCCCTTACAGAATTTGGTACTACGGTCTCACTTTTACCATGCGTGATTGGTTCAAAATTTGCCATAACAATGCAGCAGTGAAATGAGTTCCTTAAGTATGCTTCAAATTTCAGACCTGTTCAGAATTTTACATCGATGACTTGCCACTAAAATTTCTCTTAATGCCATTTGCACGGTTTTGACAACTCTTGCTGCACGCTACATCATCTCTATCAGCTATTTACCAGTAACAGAAGCACTAGATTGCCTAAGACACAAGCATGGCACTGTCATACATTCATATCATATAAATGATCAAAAGAATGCTGAAATTCAACTAGAATTCTAAGATGAATCATCATTAGATGAGGCATTCAATTAACAAGTAGTCTCAGAGCTTGGTGCAAATCCCCACACTACTGGAAATCAGTCCATCACCAGTAACAATGTATAAACAGCCAAGAGAAATATCTGATGACCAATTACGTCGATCAGTTACATGTAGATCATTACATAATAAAAAACGCAACCTAAAGCTTACAACAGGGTGCTTTCATAGACTAGAAATAAAATGAAAACCTCAACAGTCTGAAGTCACAAAATGTTGAACCAGTTTATTTGTTTATAACTGGAGGTGGTGGTGCTGGGAAAAGCCATTTGATGAAAACACTTTACCACACTGTAGTAAAAACCTATAAACATTCTCCAATGAATCCTGAGATTCCAACATTGTTACTAGCATCATCTACTGGAGTAGCAGTAATAAACATTGATGGTACACACAGCATTAGCAATACCTAAAAATACAGGTGATGATGTGGAGGAAAGTCCAGGTCCTACAATGTTTGACATCATCGATCCAACAACCACTGTGTCTGCTGACTCTAGTCAAGGAAATGAAGCAACCTTTGGTGTGAATGCTGGAAGCAATGTGTAGCAATGTCACATACTGCTATGATATACCACCAAATACAAGATATTAGTTTGTGGGCTAATTCTACTTTGAACAATATTTTGGTTATTGGAAATAATCTATACAGTTCTATAACATGTTCTGTGCAAACAAATGACTATTTGCTGATAACTGATGTTCCAGACATGGTTTCAATATTTGATAAAGTGTATTCATTACAATACACACCCTTTTAATAAGTCTAATATATGCCGTTTTCCGCTAATGACGTCAAACTCATGCTTTTAAAATTTATTCAGAAATGTACAAAGGCTTCAAAAAAGAAGAGAAATCAGAAAAGTTTTAAGCCTTTGTACATTTCTAAATAAAATTTGAAAGCAAGAGTTCGACGTCATTAGCGGAAAACAGCATATATTAGACTTGTTAAAAGGGTGTATAGTGAGTCATTTACTGGAAGTTTGTTCATGACATCAAACATTGGTCCATATATGTCTCTTAGAAATTCACTTCTAGGAGTATTTTCAAACTCTCAACGGAATTACAATTGTTGTTTGTTAACTAATGGCATTAATACACTATATTGCAATAAATACACTCTATTAAATATTGAAACCATGTCTGGAACATCAGTTAACAGCAAATAGTCATTTGTTCGCACAGAACATCTTATAGAACTGTATAGATTATTTCCAATAACCAAAATATTGTTCAAAGTAGAATTACTCTTGTATTTGATGGTATAATACCAGGAAGTGACATTGCTACACATTACTTTACCAGCATTCACACCAAAGATTGTTTCACTTCCTTGACTAGAGTCAGCGGACACAGTGGTTGGTGGATCAATGATATCAAATATTGTAGGACCTGGATTTTCCTCCACATCATTTGCTTGCCTTATAGGCAATGGGATATAAACACTGTAGCACATCATTTGTGCAAACCAAAACATCACCTCATTACACGACTTGTAATGTCCAACAACTTGTTTTAATGTTGGCAAGTGAAACACATTTAAGTAAAACATCATAAGCATCGTATTCCAAAATCGCCCTCGCACACCTGAAAATGCATCCTTGACTTTCACAAAATTGTTGTGACAGCCGATCCTTGACCGGTATTGTTCAATTGTTGTTCCCATGCTGGCGGCTAGTAGCAGACAACAGTAAGAGTACGAAACACTATTCTTTGAGATTGCAAAACTCTTATTCAATGCCACTATTTTTTAGAGTACAATAACTCTTTCAGTTTGGGATGTAACCCACACCGACATTTCAAGCCGATAAATACTGGTTTGTGATAGCTTGTGAGATACTTGTGAGGTATGTTGTGCGCAACGGATTTCGAGCCAATGAATGTGGGCTTGCGAAAGCGTCTTAGCTTCAGTGCAATCCGCACTAAACACAAGCCGAGTCTAAATATGTTGGCTTGCGAGAGTAAACAACTCCCGTATCGATTCCACTCAGCGACGTCACCTGGATGAAATAAAAAAGAACAAACAAGGCACGCTAGGATAGTTAATTTTCGAAATGAAAGAAAGAAAACCAATCTGAAACAGCACGACAGATCAATTTTGAAACACAAATAACTTACCTTCCAACTAATTTGCGACGGAAAAATCTTCAAATTTTTCCCAAAACAGGGAAAACGACCGCAGATTTATTTGCAAACAACGAACGCTAAAAGCAATGGCCGACACTTGAAAACAATGACCTCGCAATTACTAGTACCCAGTCTACAAGCCAGACTGTCACGTGTGTTCTCGTCCTCAAAGTGACATACTGACAAGATTTGCCTCTGACTTAGGGGTCTTTATGCATAATGCATAAGACCCCAAAAATTGCTTATCTTAAGTACTTTTTTGCGATCTGAGTGTAAAACGTTTAATATGTATCCTCAGGAGTATCCTATAATTTCTCGCCCAGTCTCTCCATTGAACACCCTGTGTTGAGCAGACTCGTACGGCCCGCAGTCTTACTCCATTTAGCAGCTCCAAAAATGGCAGGTCTCCAGTAGTAACAATAAAGACCTTATAGAATATCACAAAAATGGTGTCGAAATGCAGGAAATGCCACTTGAGAGAATCTGAATTATATAGAAAAGTTACAAGAAGTGAAAATATTTATTCGTGAATTTCATTTTATTTTTATTTGAAACGTGATCGTCTCGAATTTCGCGTGAACTTGAAAGAATTTTGGATATTGTTCGTGACGCGTGAAAAGGCGAAATAGTTTTGCGTGACTGAGGGGTATAGGGGACCCTCAAGGAATGGAATCAAGTCCTGCTCAACGCAGGGGGTCTTAGGTCTTAGATCTTAGATCCTACGATCAGGTCTCAGTTTTCGAGACACCCCTTTGCTGAGTGTATGTTTCTGGTTAGACAAGTCATATGAATAAATGTAGTTGTAAGAAATGTTTTTTAATTGACACTTTAACCTATCCTCGTTTTCAACCGTCAGAATGGGTGCCTGTCTTTTTAAATCGCGAAAGAGCAGTTCGAAAGAGCTTTTTACCTCTTTCTAAAACCTTACGAAATGCTTACAAAAACCGAACACTTGGGCTGTAGGTCCGTGCACGGTTTGGCCAATTAAATTTTCCTGAATGAGAGACACAACAACATTAAATGCACAATTGAGTTTTGAACAAAACGATGAAATTCCATTCCTTGATATCCTTATGAAACGCATTCGTGACAACTCCTTCTCAACATCAATCTATTGAAAGAAGACATTCACCGATCTTTATACCAAAAGGGACTCTTTTTCTCCGCGTAAATACGAAATAAACCTAGTCCGCACTTTTCGCTTATCGCTGCATTAGAATTTGTTCAGCGTCACCCCGATTTTTGCAGTTGACCTTAGATACCCTATGGGAACTATTAAATATGATATGAATGATGTCATTGAGAAACATCAAAATAAGCTAAAAGATCTTGGGAAAAAGAAGAAGTTCTAATCGTTCTATCTTTCTCAGGTCATCACAGCAGACACCTCACAAAAACAGCAGAGGTCTTGTATAAACAAATCCTATGGTATGCACTTCCTATGGGGCGCCAAATGTATTTTTATTATTTAGAGTGGTTATTTGTATATAACCAAAACAAGTATGGTTATATGTAAATAACCACATTGCAGTTTGGTTATTTCTAAATAACCAAAAGGAGACATTGGTTATTTAACAAGTAACCAAGAAATGACTGTGGTTATTTGCTAAATAACCAAACCTGAAAATTGGTTATTTGCTAAATAACGAAAACTGAAAATTGGTTATTTGCTAAATAACCAAAACTGCAAGGTGGTTATTTGCTAAATAACCAAAATCGAAAAAATGGTTATTTGGTTATTTTTTAGAGATAACCAAAACTTGATTTTTTTTTCCAGTGACTGCAAATTGCAAATTGGTTATTTAGCACAAAATGGCCAGAACTTAAACACGGAATGCCGGAATGATGGAATGCCGGAACGGTGGAATACTTAAACACGGAACGGCGGAATACTTAAACACGGAACGGTGGAATACTTAAACACGGAACGCCGGAATACTTAAACATGGGACGCCGGAATACTTAAAAAAAGAACGCCAGAATACTTAAACACGGAACAGTTGTGAAAATTCTGATAATTGGAACACATGGTTCCCCCCCCCCCCCCCCTCACAAGTGTTCGGGGCAAAAATTAAAGTACAAAACAATGGTGAAATATGAACCCTTTTGTTGTCGTAAAAAAGGTTGCTGTTATTCATCGTGGTGAAGTACAATAATAATAAAGTATTCTCGTTTGTTTCACGATGTGGTCACTTGTGATGTAAATCGCGCCGTTTCGACTGCATACTGCTAGTCTTCATAAGGCAATGATGTCGATTGGTTACGCGTCACCTTTTAAACAGGATGCTCCGCTGTGATTGGTTGGTTTTCAGCAGTTGTGATTAGGATCTGAGAACCTAGGATCTGGAAACGCTACGTTGACGACACTTTCACCATCCTGGATCGCGGAAACGCTGATAGCTTCTTACAGCATCTTAACAACCAGCATGAAGGGGTAGTTTCTAAAGAAACTGTGGTGCTGCGTTGGTGGGGAAGTAGTATACAAAAATTTGGTTTTATCAACGGAGTTGATAATGTAAATTGGCCACCGTACAGAGATTCTAAAAGCTAAATTAGAATCTCTGTACGGTGGCCAATTTACATTATCAACTCCGTTGATAAAACCAAATTTTTGAACAACCAGCAGCCTTTCATTTGCTTCACCATGGAGACAGAGAACGACTACAAACTCGCTTTCCTTGACACTGCAGTTTCAAAAGAACCGGATGGCCGCCTCACAACCAGCGTGTACAGGAAGCCAACGCACACTGATCCGTACTTAGCGTATGATTCCCACCACCCGCAATCAGTAAAACGCGGTATTGTCAAGTGCCTCTACGAGCGCGCCAAACGTCTCGTAGCAAAACTTTCTGTTATCTCCAAGGAGAAGAAACACCTGTCTTCTGTTCCTGTCTCTAATGGTTACCTCTTTCTTTCTTGCAGAAAATCACCAAGACCAGGAAACCGAGTAGCAGTGCTGAGCCCACGATCGAGTGGGCCACTGCGGTTTTACCCTATGTCAAAGGCCTATCCCAACAACTTCGCCGCTGCCAGCAGCAACAAGGCATACGCGCTGTTTTCGAGTCGGAGACTACATTAAGATCACATCTAGTACGACCGAAAGACGCGGTCGAGCCGACTAAACAAGATGCGTGGTTTACAGGATTCCCTGTGAATGCGGTAAAGTCTACATCGGCGACACTGGAAGACCTATGCAAGATAGAATGAAAGAACATGAGCGAGACAGAACACGCTAACAACACCGGACACAACCCGCTTTGGAATGAAGTAAAGTTTATTGATCGTGACCCTCATTGGTACACACGCAGGGTCAAAGAGGCGATTCACTTAAGACCTCACCCTACGACAGCCGTCCACCAAAGAAACAACACGCCGAAGCAGCTAGGATCGAAACACATCAATCACAGCTGCTGAAAACCAACCAATCACATCGGAGCATCCTGTTTAAAAGGTGACGCGTAACCATTCGACATCATCGCCTTATGAAGACTAGCAGTATGCAGTCGAAAGGGCGCGATCTACATCACAAGTGACCACATCGTGAAACAAACGAGAATACTATATTATTATTGTACTTCACCACGATGAATAACAGCAACCTTTTTTACGACAATAAAAGGGTTCATATTTCACCATTGTTTTGTACTTTAATTTTTTGCCCCGAACACTTGTGGGGGGAGGGGGGGGGAACCATGTGTTCCAATTGTCAGAATTTTCACAACTGTTCCGTATTTAAGTATTCTGGCGTTCTTTTTTTAAGTATTCCGGCGTTCCATGTTTAAGTATTCCGGCGTTCCGTGTTTAAGTATTCCACCGTTCCGTGTTTAGGTATTCCACCGTTCCGGCATTCCGTGTTTAAGTACTAGCCGTTTTGTGCTAAATAACCAATTTGCAATTTGCAGTCACTGGAAAAAAAAATCAAGTTTTGGTTATCTCTAAAAAATAACCAAATAACCATTTTTTTGATTTTGGTTATTTAACAAATAACCACTTTGCAGTTTTGGTTATTTAGCAAATAACCAATTTTCAGTTTGGTTATTTAGCAAATAACCAATTTTTAGGTTTGATTATTTAGCAAATAACCACAGTCATTTCTTGGTTACTTGTTAAATAACCAATGTCTCCTTTTGGTTATTTAGAAATAACCAAACTGCAATGTGGTTATTTACATATAACCATACTTGTTTTGGTTATATACAAATAACCACTCTAAATAATAAAAATACATTTGGCGCCCCATACCACTTCAACCTCAAAATAGTTTTTCAGAACACCCGAAGAATCAAGTCGTTTTCCCCTTACAAAGATAAACTAGCTCCTTCGTTCAGGTCAAAAGTAGTGTACAGAGCAAACTGCTGGGATTGCAATGATTTCTATAAAGGGAAAACGCCCATTACATGACAGAAAAACACAACAAAAAATTGTCACGAATCTGCAATTCTCAACCAACCATAGACTAAAGTAGGATCATTTTGAATTACAAGTAATTCACGGATAATAGATCAGTCTGTATTGGAAAAAAACTGTCCTCAGTATTTCCCAGCCTTGAAAAAAAGGCTGAAATGAAAGAGAATTTCCGAGGATTTCCCCCGCCTCACATTGCACTGGTACTCACTCTGCCTCCCACATGTCACGAGAATGTCGGTTTACTTCGCGTGACGCAGATTAGCGGCCTCGCTTTGATTTCAAATTCTCCGTGCCGTCTCCATGCCATGGCGTTCCCGAAAAGGAATCCAGACTTCAATTACAAACTGTTTCAAATAGCCGAAAACATAACCAGTGATGTACTAAAGAAAATGAAATTTCTATGTGACTTACCAGAGGGTGTGAAAGAGTCCATCAACGAACCTCTGGAGTTTTTAAGCGAGCTCCAAACTCGGGGTAAAATTTACCCAGGAGAGGTGACGTACTTGGTATCGCTGCTTGAAAAGACAAACAATTTGGAACTTGCCGGACCTGTGTTGGAACTGGGTAAGATACTTTGATACTGCTATGCAAATCATGGTGAAATTGTCAAAGGATTGGCTGGGGGCAATGGTTTGAGATCACGGAACGGATGCGATTATAAAATAAAACAAAAAAAACCGTAGTTATAGTTTTCGGGCAACATAGTCTTGGGGTTACTGTAAAGTTTTTCAAGGCTGTTAACGGTGCTGTGGCTTGAAAATGGTAAAATGGAAAACAACTTTTCAATTCCTGTCGACAAATATCAAAAGCACATAACAGAAAAACTTTATGAACGTGGAACCGACAAAGAACAGGACATGGGTGTAGCGGCTGTCTTCCCATTTTGTATCAACATGTCAGAGAGTGTTATTGTTAGTTATTTTTTCCTTCGGCTAAAGAAAACTAAAGCTTAAGTTTAGCCCCCATCACAGTTTTACCCGGGTTAAAAGCACGTCCTCGAGGAGCGGTTTGTCTCTCCCACATCACCATTAATTTCGCCGTCACGCAACACTCCTTTTTTGTTTTGTCTGGATCAGACTCACGCTCACGGCGTTTTATTTGCACTTGCTCGCAAAATATACGAGACGTGTAGGAAAGTACTTGCTAAAATCGCCCCAGTTTTGGTCTCGATAATGAACAAGATTTTAGCCATCAAGTTTCAACTGATAAATTGTTTGGGTTGCAAGAACACAAATGAGCCGTATCTCAAAAAGTAAACGACTCACAGCAACAGCAATTCTCACAGATGGCTAATTACGAAATGCAATTTCAATATATTCAATGCTAAATTCCGAGCTGATTTATTATAAATGAAGGGTTTAGCTAATGAGTCAAATATTCCTCTATCCAGGTTGTAGGGCGTATAATATTTGCCTGTATGACCTGATAGCGCAACCTATGCCCTCGTATTTATTTCGTTCGACTATTAAACCATACTTGGATATAATTTCCTTGTGTATGCCTCAGCTGGAATGCGTAACTCCAGCAATGTCACTGATCTGGCTGTAAGGCCCATGCAGGTCTTGAAATCGGGCCTTGAATCTTAACGCTGGCTGTTAGGCTTAAAGTTTAGGATTTATTCCCTTGAGGTCGCCTTTTTTCTGCGTAAGATTTCATTTCCAAATCTCGTATGCCTTCATCAGCCTTTTTTAATTTTTATTTTTATATGTCCATTTATGGCTGTTTAATTTGCTTTTTTCTTGCTGGATTCTATCTTGCATTGTGATACCCATCAGACCATGGAAATCATGATACCGATGTAAGATACTGGCCATTAAAACACAAAGACCTAGACCAAAACTTAACGTAAAATCCCGGGGGGGGGGGGGGGGGACTAAAAAAATTAAAACGGGGAGGTTAGGGTTAGGGTTAGGTTCGGTCCGACCCCTTACCCTTTTATATACCATTTTTGTCAGAAGTTTCCTCTTTCGTATACCTTCCATTGGAAAATATTGAAAGGCCCTTTTAAATACCTAAATGACAGATTTCCCTACCCTTTCATGTACTTCGACTCGTGAAATCCCTACCATTTCATATACATGAAGAGTGAAAAAGGTACCCCTTTTGGGCGGAGACTCCCCGTATAGGCCATGATAGGGACTCCCCCCCCCCCCCCCCCGGCGTGAAATATGCGACATACTCTAGCATACCCAACTTGCGTAAGCCATGCTAGGCAGAAACCTGAAGCTAACTTCTTAGTTTTCACCAAATTGCATTTCCACAAGCGCGGAGTCGCACGTAGGATCTGAGGACTTGCAGTGTAACCTTGTATGGGTGTGTGACCAGAAACGTTTAGGGGGGGCAAGGTGAGCAACAAATTGGGAAAGGCAGGCATTAACCGGCCTTTCCAGCAAGTGCAGTTTACTCGTGTGGAGTACTGCTGGCATCCTAATCAAACGTTTTAATTCTTTACCCTAGAAGAATCAGTTCCATTAGACGATAGTGATTTTAACAATCTCCCTGTCGTGACGAGGAATTTCATTGGGAGGGAGAAAGTTGTGAGTGGAATCGTTACGAAACTCAGAGACGACGCATTTCGCATGTTTGTGATTATTTCCATTCCTGGGATGGGGAAGACTGAAGTTGCATTAAAAGTTGGCCGCGATCTCCTGGAGAAGAAAAAACCAGTTATCTTAATACTGAAACAGGATAGCCTCGCGGATGCCTGTGGCGAGATCATTCGTCGAATAACCGGACGGAAATTGTCGGAAAGTCACGATCTTGTGTCACTGACAAAGGAAAAACTAACACATCTCAAATCTAGTACAACTATTATACTGGATAACACCGAGAATATACAAGAGAAAGAAGGGAAGGAATTTGACGAGTTTGCAAAATACATAGTCAAGTTTGCCCCAAAGGTGAAACTGATCATTACTACTCGACAAGACGTAGGCTTCAAATCATTGAACTTACACAAGGAAATTCTAGAACCTTTGGATCACCAGTCTGCTGTCCTTTTGCTGCAGAGATCCGTCGCAAACTGCCAGGACTATGCCCAGGAACTCGCCCAGTTCTGTTGTGGAATACCCCTGCTTCTTGTTGCCTGTGTGGACCTGCTCAATGATTCCTTTGACCCAAAAGTTCTGATCACGTCTCTTAAAGAAAGCCCTTCTAGGTTCCTCAAGATCAGTTTGGAAGATGTTTATGACAAATTGGGCGGATTCCTGAGAAACAATTGGTTTTTAAAATATCTTGTTCGAGTATCGGTTTTCCCATCAACATTTTCTGTTGAGGACATCAAAATTTTCTTTGATGACCATCTGGAGATGGAGACAATTAAAACAAGGATGGTGTCTTGCTCTCTTGTACAAAGAATGACAAATAAGAAGTATTCCTTGCATCCATTGGTCCGCGAGTACTGCAGAGCTGAGAGAAAGAACCTAGAGATGGAGAAAGTAGGTAAAGCTGCGCAGGACAAATTTAATAGACATTACATTGAAATGCTCAAAACGTGGAGTAAACAGTTTATTACTAAGGATTTGGCAATGCAAGCCATCTCCTCATTCAAGAAAGACAAGGTGAATATAATGGACGCATTATGGAACTGTTTGCAGGAGAGTAGCAGCGCGGATGAAAAGGAATTTGTCGTCGATGTGGTGAACAGTACCGAGGTACTGGATTTTTTGTCTAAAGTTATATCACCGCCAAACGAGTGTTCGAGGTTGTATCAAAGGTGCCACGATGTTGCCAGGACTTCAGGTGACAACAAGAGACTTGCAGACAGTCTTAACGCATTGGGTTTTCGTCACCTGTGTGATGTTGCCCACCGAAAGGTGGATAAGGACAACCAGAGTTTTAAAATGTTTAAGCAAGCGTATGACTTACGTATGAAACTGCCAAAGGAAAGGCAGAATTGTGAGGCGCATGCGCTCACCATGTGTAAGCTCGGTTTATGCTACTCACTTCAGGTAAGAACGTAACGAATCCTGCAATCTGATTAGTTTTTTTTTTTTTTGCAAGGAACCTTGAACCTTAAATTTTTAAAGTAAATTCTTTTGTTTTCGTTTACTTTATCAAGGGTGAACATCAGACAGGCCAAGATTTCATCCGGGAAGGGATCAGCATGAAGGAAAACCTTGGCATTTCTCTTTATGTAGCAGCTGGTTACTGTGATCTTGGAAGTGGGTATTGATGTTTACATTCAGCATATTTATTCCACACTTGTTACTTTCAGCAAATTTATTATTCTCTGAGATTAGCTCGTTAACTGCGCATTACTATGTCTATGCGAAATATTTGATTTTTACATGGTCTTACAGGGTGAACCAACAAAATGGTATGGATAAGCATGACTCTGCACAGTAACGTACATTTGAAACACGTATCATATCCTTTCTTTGGTTGTTAGATTCTTATCGTATACTTGGTGACCATAAAGAGGCCATCAAAATATGGGAAAACAAAACATTGGAAGTCTACAGAACTAACCTTGGGGACCACCCATGGACTGCCACGATTCTGCTTTTCATCGCTGGCTCGTACAAGGCTCTTGCGGATGAGAACATTGATTCCGCTATTGATTGCATCAGAGAAGCCCTGGAACTTCGAATTAAGCTATTAGATGTCCATCAGGATACTGCTCATTCGCATGTTATACTCAGCGATGCATTGGAAGGTAAAAAAGATTTCAAATCAGCTTATGAGGAGCTTGCAGCAGCCCTTGACATCCAAAAAGAGGTTTTAGGCGAATGCCATGACCGCACAAAGGAAACACTAGCAAAGATGGAGAGAATTTCTGCCATGATCGGCAATAACACCACTTGAAGGAATGTACATATGGGGTACACAGACAAAAAGAACCTCTACTTTTTTCCTATATATTACATTTTCATAGTGCCTGTGCGATAAGCAAAGTAAAACGAGGTACCTTCCAGCTTAAAGTAACCACGGTAGTTAACACTACCAAGTCGTTTGTCGTCTTTTTAGGGTTAGTTATTAGAAACACCAATCAGGTCTGCACCCCGCTCATTGAGGAATGAGTAACCTCTTTCATAATAGGGAGTTTAAGCAAATCACTACGGCTGGTGCTACTACGGCTACCGTGACTGAAAAGGTCTGGGGAGAGTACGGCGCGGTGGTCTGCTAAATTTTAAGTTTAGCAAAGCAAAAATACAAGAAAACATGGGCTAAGGAGTTTAAAATCTCTTTTATTTAGTTTCTCACAGCCATATGGCTTCGCTCAAAGGACGATGGCCGTTGTTCGCCTTGCTAGGACGAAACAGATTATTTCTAAGCAAAAGCGAATTCTACACCTTGTACAATAACAACACATTGATGGATGAAATATATATCTCAAAGAATATCGAGTGAAAAACACAAATATATCAACACTCAAAGAAGCAAAATAGCATCGTATAGTATCCAGATGTAAAACATCTTCACTAAATCCTCAAAGCAAACTTAACCGAAGAAAAACAACCTCGTGCTGAACACGAATATTTCACTTGAATCACTTCGCCATTCCAACACCTTTGCCAAAACTTATCGTAAGTTCATGATACGGATTTACAAGCTTATGAAAGGCAACCTTGACACAATCCTCGACTTAAATTGACTTTAAAGGATATAGTATCCAATGGAATTCATAACATGCCGAGATGTCCGTTGAAAAGTGCCAGAGAAGCGAAATAAACCCGACGTAGTAGCCACTACGGCAAAACATCCCGACTCACGTAGTCAGATTTCACACTACGGCTGGATCCGGCTGGATGCAACCGACGTACATGCGCAGTGTCTCATTTTGTGGGAAATTTACTTCCGGCAGCCGTATTAGCGCCAGCCGTAGCGATTTGCTTAAAGTCCCTAATGATTAAACTGACACGCGCACACATCGACGACTGCAACAGCTTTATTGCCACTACAAACACGATTGCGATAGGTAAAAGAGGTATTAATGACTAGATTAAGTAACCTCTCAAAAGCTATATTGGGAAACACATGTGTATTTAAATATCAGAATGTTGACAAACTGCGATGGAAAGTAGTCAAATAACTGATACCTCACTTTTTTGCTTTGAAAGCCTTTAACACTACACAATTCCCTGTTTCGTTCAAACGAAGGGAAGACGATATAGTGATTTGCGCTAGTGCAGTAAAACTTCCAGTTTATACTTCAAGTAAATAACTTTTTGTGTAGCTGTACCGTTTGGGCGCCAAAATGAAGTCGCAAAGGACCTAGCGACGAATTAGTCTTTTTACATAAAAAAAACGTAACGTATTTAAATTTTCGCCTTGGATGCAATCAACCGATCGACACACCCACAATGTAAAGAGCCGTGTTATGAAGTATGGTTTGCCCAACAGATGTAAGTTGAATTTCGCTTCGAATATTTCAGCCTTTAAAGTGTAATTTCATATTTAAAACGCAAATCTTTTATTTGCTTTGCAGTTTGACTGTTGCCGATGACATTTCCCGTTGGCAACCAGTGCAGAAATAAAGCGGTTATCTCTACATCGACTTTAGTCTTCAAATTTAAGTAACGCTTCGCTACGTAAGCGCGAATCAATAAGCCCTTTAGCTTTTTTGCATTGCAACACTCATGTTCAAAGTAAAGCATGATATATGTCCAGAGTAAACTCTGACTTCATAATACCTAGTCTAGTAGATACAACACCGTAAAATGTGGTAAACATAGTCAAAGATATGCTGGTCCATTCCCTTGGTCAAAACTGACGAACGATATTAAGAACGCTATTTCACTAATGCGTTCAAAAACAAGATTAGGGAAACTAATTTGGAAACTTTCGTGGGAGATGATAATTGTAAGAATTGCCCTCTGTGTATGGATTGATCAGAACAATTTATTAGCATTTTCTTCTTACTCTGTACAATGAAAGCAGCTTTAAAGCCAAGAGATCTCAAGTAACGGAACTGATCGTTAACAGTCGAGCTTAAAGGGGAAGCCACAATAACTGGTTTATTACCTCATCGCCACCAAACAAAAGATCTATATAGGTAATGATTTTAGGGTTAGCGTAAGGACAGTGCCGTGTTTTTCATCTTTTAGTCTTTTATCATCATTTTTAGCAATCTGTATAGCCAGTATAAGAATTTTGTATTTGTAGTAATTTTATAGAACTTGTAATTTTGCATTGTATCTTAACAATTTATATTTTAGATAGGTGTCCCCAATTAGTATACTAGCTTATGTAAACTTAGCCTGTGAACGCAAACGTATTTCCGCTGAGAAACGACCGCCGGAAATACGTCTGCATTCGCAGGCTAATGTAAACTAGATACACATGACGCGTCAATAAAGGTTAGTAGTAGTAGTAGTAGTAGTAGTAGTAGTAGTAGTAGTAGTAGTAGTAGTAGTAGTAGTAGTAGTAGTAGTAGTAGTAGTAGTTAGTAGTTAGTAGTTAGTAGTTAGTAGTTAGTAGTAGTAGTCGTAGTAGTAGTCGTAGTAGCAGTAGTAGTAGTAGTATTAGTAGTAACTCTTCCTAATCTACCATAGAAAGATATCATTGAGTCCACCTTTGAGTACTTTATCAGCCACCTACAAAATAACTTTTTATCCAATGGTGTCCTCGTGTGTGAATAAAAATCTCAATTTCTTTTCAGAGCTTGCGTGGCAGAACAACTTGTGTTACTTTTTAAGTTATTGTTTTTACTGCACATTTGGTGGACAGTGTGTCTCGTCCTTTAATTCGTTTTTACAATAAAGCAGAAGAGCTACTGCCACCGTCTCAGTTGTCCCAGTTGTCGGTCGTAGAATTTTGTCAATGTCATCAAATGAAGAAAGCACTCACAAAGAAAAGCAATGTTCCTAAACCCACAAAGAAAGCAACAATTTTTTCAACGTATCCCAGATCATTTCTGGAATCGCTGGAGATTGGAGTGAGTATCTGACATAACTTGAGAACCTCACCGTTCCAAGAGAGTAGGTGCATACATGAAACACGGATCCAAGACAGCTGTGTGATAACGTCTGCTGGTGGAGATCGTGAAGTTCTAAGTAGTTAGAATGAAGTACGGAAATTCGTTTCCCTAAGGGACGCCCACATCAGCAGCCCAACCCTTAGAAGTCCAGTTAGACGCAAAACCTGTCAGCCCTGAATCCCACTTCGAGACTTTTGTACCCTTTTCAAACTGAACTTAAGTGAGAAAAAAGAACCGATTTAAGAACCTAGATAGCCTAAAACTACTGTAAATGCCATTTTTACAAGAACCTATTTAGGCAAAGTTGCAAAATTCTTGGGTTTTTATGCGAGTGTGTTTACTGTACAAATAAATAATACATTTTATAAAGAAATGTTGAGTTTTGCGAGCGAAAACCGACAGGGTTAACAGTGTTCGCACACCTTATCTTGTTTAATTACCTACGTGAACAAGGTCTCATTACGATTTAGGCGTAGCACTATTTGAGAAAACATACACTACGAACGGCGAGGCCAGTTAAAATCAAACACTTCATATCCGAGACAGGCTATACTCCTAAAATTATATAGTTCCTTTTTTTACCAGTCAGGGCATCACAGTTGAAATTGCACGTTGATGATTTACAGTTAGAAGTGCTCAACACATAAGAAATTCGTTTTCATGAGCAAACTCTGGAAGCCTGAAAAGTACGAAAGGGAGGAGATGATGCCAAACGTTTGGATTATTTATCGAAGTCTGTTCACTCTACCCATCCGAGAAAGAAGGGGCGGGGACTACTTTAGTAATTTTGGTTCAATGCCATTTAATTGTGTTCATATGATAAACACCTGGAGCTAAACACGGCCTCCCTCCACATAAGCTCAGTAAAAATAAGGTACACGTAAACAGCAAACGCTCGCGGTTGCATTATCTTAATAGTATACGATGAAAACATGGCAACTGTAAGTCATGAACACTTGGAAGTCACAAAGACGTTACAAGAAGGTCACCTGAGCAGTGAGCACAACTGGAATGTAAGTCAGTAAATTGAGAACACTTAAAGTGCCACTGTGACCAATCAATTCTTATTTTTCTTTGGATTTCAAAACTATGTTAACTCAACACTACCCGACTGAAGTTTTAAGCCTTAGTGTCAAAAACACACCTGTTTATTTTAACTGGAATTTTCCTATTTCGTGGTCGGCTATTACTAAATTGGAGATCTTGAGAGAGCTGGTTCAAAGGCTCACTAGTTTAAGAATGCAATGCGTGTGTACGCGGCAGAATTAATATGCAGCACGGGAGTTCTCACCCTGCGAGCAGATCCTCCTTTTGTCTTTTTCTTTCTTGGGAGGAGAAAAGGAGGCTCTGCCCGAATCGTGTCAACTCTTTGAAGCCGCCGCAGCCTGAACTTCTGGACTAGTCAATCTTGTTTTCTCTCGTCAAACCGGTTTTTCCAGTGCGAGCGTCAATTTAGTGACAAAACCGATGGTTATAATTGAGCCCGCTGTACCATGGAAAACCAAGATGGCGGCGAGATCTGGCATATTAGGCTTGGGTTCGAGACTGCATCCCGGCAACATGCAGCGCATACTCAATAAATATCTTACTCGATTCATGCAGTCTTTCTCGAGAACGCCAAAATCGAGAAAGCAAAAGAAAGGCTCTGCTAGCAGGGTGGGGAGTTTTGGGCTTTCAGACTTTTAAACTCGCGTTTTGCATATATAATAAGCTTCATTCACACAATGAAATTATAAGCCAGTGAGCCTTGACGTCGCTTTTCCCTGGATCCAACCCTCTGAGGTCAAATCGGTCAGTTACGTGAGTAATAGAGGACCGTGAAATCCAAAACTTACACTCAAGGTAAACGGCCTTTGGCTAAAACACACTTTCAAAATCTGAAGAAAAAAAAGAAGTGATTTTTTTTATCACAGGGGCACTTTAAGCGTGGAAAGTAAAGCATTTCCACCATTGCTGGTTTGTTCTGGGATTTTAAAATGGAAATTCACAAAATAGTCACGAACGCTGATCAGAACACACCACCCTCATCCAACACCTCCACATGTGTATTCCCTGTTTCGAGAGTTTCCGCTGGGCACGTATTAAGAAGCCTTTGCTGGATGGCCATTAAACACGGTAGCTACTTAGTTTGCAAGCACGTAGGGTGACCCTTGTGCTAGGGTTAACCTAACAGGCGAGTCAAAGATAGCCCGGGTTTACAAGCAAAATTTCACAAGTAGGGTAACCCTACCACCCAGGACAACTTTGCGTGCTTGGTAACAGCCAGCATCGCAAACACAATGGAAACCGCTAAAAAGTTGTCCCGGGTGGGCGAGCTGTACCTAGTAGAGCGTTTACAAGGCAGCTAGGGTAACCCTAGCACTCAGATAGGGTTACCCTAGCGCCAGGGTAACGCTAGCTGCCTTGTAAACACATCGGTGAAAAAAAGAAGAAATGTGTGAGTGCTGGGGTAACCCTCTTGCTAGGGTAACACTAGCACTAGGGTTACCCTATCTGCTTGTAAACAAGGCCTTAGTCTGTCATAGCAGCCCTTTCAAATAGTATTACTTTACATCTGCCCGTTTCGTGATCTTTCAGACTTTCGAACGATTTCCATTTTTTCTTGGACATCAGCTTAAACAGTTTCGTTGTGAAGATAGCTCTCAGTTTCCATTTGCGCGCCTTTACCCCCCTGATTTTTCTTCGGCTGCTTTCGCTTTGCTTGCTTCCCGGATTGTGTTTCCATCCTCTCTTCCTCAACAAGTGTATTGGGTCCTGTCATTTTTTCCTTGTCATTATCCCACAAGTCCTTATTTGCTTTCAGCAGAGTGAGTTTGTTAACTGATGGAGCCTTTGTTAGGTACGCATCAGGTACGGATATCCCTAATATTTCCGGCAATAAGTAGGGTTTGAGCCAGCCGACGAGCGGGGTTCGCCCGCAAGTGTAATGTGTTCTCTTGTGAAAGAATAACAAGCCATCAACCTGGACGAAAAAGAAAGTCTTTAAGTTACCAGCTATCGTAACTACAACAAAAACCCTGATCCACATTTCAGAAAAGCGGAACAGCTAGTGATCGTGCTCTACTAGTTCATTACGCAGAATTTAAAATTACTCAAGTGATCATTCCTTGAATTGTAATCCAGTCTTTCTTCTAACCATCTTTTATTAGGAAAATAATGACAAAAGTGGATGAAATTGACCGGCATGACCACAGTTAGCAGACTGAATCACAACCAAGAAAGGTACATTCACACACATTGAATTGAATTCATTAAACCTTGTGTTAATAACCAAAGTATTAAATTGCTTACCTCGAAAGTAGCATTGGAAAGTGCTTCGTGGATAGACAACGGATTGCAAGAACAGTAAGGCAAACAAATAAACCTGTACTAACAAAATAAATGGATACAGTAAGGGGTATCTCATGAGTTATAATTCTGTTCTAATCATTACAATGGATATAGTTCTCAAGGGTAACTCACCATCAAAGGTAGGTTTTATTCGGTGTCGTTTGTACAAAAATTAAAATTATCCTAAATTTCATCGTAAGTGCCTCGACAATTACCGCTACCTGAAAACTAAGTATTTTAAGATGCGGTGAAGTTTATTTGGTGCCAGATTTCGCTCAAATTTTTTTTGTATTTATTAGCATAGCAGCCGCAAAAAATATATCCTCCAAATTTTGCCGATTTAAAATCGGCAGGGATTTGTTGTGCCAATTAAGAAACACAACTAAAATTTTTGAAGCTACCGATAATTGGTGTGCGTGCAGGTTACAGGAACAACAACGAGAGTGATTTGGCAAAAAGAAACATTCGATAAATCACAAAGAGAGACAAGCATCCATCACTGATGGAAACTTCAACTTTTATGAAAAGATGGTCAAGATACTCCATAATAAACTTCAATATGAAGACGTTACAAAGTTCAGGATCAAGAATTTTCCGGGAACACTCGCTTTCCAATCCATCACGGACTTATGTAGGGAATGCCTCCTGTGTATCGAATGTTGTCCGACACCTTATTCCAAAATGGCAGCCATTTTAAAAATATTCTTTTGTTTTTATTCAAATTAGCCCTTGATGCCTCGTTCTTAAGCTTAAAATTCAAAAGAATATTTTATATTGAACGAGGCAACAAGGGCCAATTTAAAACTGGGTTTGTCACCGGGTGGATCCATTGGCAAATAAAAAATATAAATATATGTTACTCTGGTGTTTGAAATATAAACAAAAACGTTTTTGTATGCGCATCAATCAGCGGCCATTTTGGAATAAGGTGTATTAGGAATAGGCCTTATTCACGATAGCCGCCATGTTGGTTTTCAAATTGTCATGCAAATTAGCCATGTGTTATGCTTGGGAGGCAAACATTGGAAAAAAGGTAAATTGCGGAAAATCGGCTCGTCGAAATATTGAAAATAACGTTGCAAAAAGTCAATTTTAGTGTTTAGAATTAAGTACCTTTTATAATAATTTTGTATCTTTTGATTGCCTTTGACATTTTGACTTTCTACTTCGTTATCTGCTCATTTTTCACTAAAAAAAACGCCGAAGTAACTTGTGTAATGATTGTATTTTACCGCTTAGGTGATAAACATTCAATGAACGTAAACAAATCATCTGTGTGGCTAACATATTCGTTATAACCTCTCGAACTTGTGTTGTTTGCCCCCTCAGAAGTGTGTAGCTAATTTACATGATAATAACAAATCCAACATGGTGGCCATCGTGAATAAGGTCTATTGAGTTTGAGATATGGCCTTCTCAAATTCATTAATAGTTTATAAGTTTATTAGCCAATCGGAGTGGCCCATTTTGGTCAGGGGCATGTATATCTTGATACCCAATGAAACTACAGATCAAGAAACGCACGAGTTCATTCAAAAACTGATCAAGACACTTGGATTTAAGTGAACCTTAATTCATGCTAATAAACCTTCGGAAAAACTCACCATGCATTTTAAATTTCCTGAATATCAGTTCAACATAAAACTTTTGCAATGCCATTTATCATTGGGCTCAAGATGATTAAAACGAATTCTGATACCCAACAGTTCAGCGACAGAGGATCCATTTCAGAAATGTCTGCACTCAAGGCTTGCATGAACCTTGTGTAGTTCGTAGTCTTTGACAAGTCCATCACACTCTAAAACCGGCACTTGCACCTCTCTCGACCTCAGCCATTCGGCGAAAATGTTCACACCCCAATTATTTTTATATTTAGTTGAATCACTTTCTTGGGAAGACTATTCTGGCAGGCGAAAACAATGTGATTCTGGTTCGCTCTCCATCATGTCCTATTATGTAAATATATTTAAAAGTTCTACTCTTTAAACTCCCTCAAATACTGAATATTCACTTTCTTTACAAAGTGCTATCACTTGTCTCATAAAACAAAAGATCATCACATTACACTCATGCTTAGTAAAGGTTGACAAGTCATGTCAAAACTCGTGCTTTGTGTTTCATCAGGGGTTCCAAACACCACCAAACACCTAACCCTAATGAATAAAAGCACTCTACCTTTGTGTTTGGAACCCCTGATGAAACACTCATACTTGAAACTGGAGAGAAGTGGTATAAGCACCAGCCTCAGCTCGTGATCAAGAATGACCAGGTGAAACTGGTGTGGGACAACACATTCATCAACGAAAAATACAACGTGTATTACACAACAGGCCAGATATCATCCTGGTTCTGAAAGGTAGGTAACAGTGGGTAATGGTGGATGTAGCTGTGCCGCATGATCAAAACGTTGTGACGACTGAGGTTTGGAAGATTGAGGTACCAGAATTCAGCTTTCAGTCAGACAGTGGTATGGACATAGAGCAAATAACTTCTAGTGTCAGTGACCTGGCAATCTCACACAGCACTATAAGACTTATTAATAAGATAACACATGTACATTATGCATTATAATACTTACTGGATTGTGAACGAATGCTTCAGCAATCAACGGCTCTTCTTGAAGTTTAGTCTGCAGCCAGTAAAACCTAAAATCTGTCTGAGAAAATACTTGTATGTCCAGTTGTTATTAAATCATAATCCATTTTGGCCATTTTCTGTTTACAACACAAAACTACATCCCAGGGGTGCAGGGATGGCACAGTGGTACTCTGGTTTCCCCTCTCCTCGAAAACCAACATTTGACTTGATTTGCGTTGATTGTTAATTTCAGTTTATACATGTAGTGTCCCCAATTAGTGCTCTAGTGCTTGAATAAAGTTCCTTTCCTTGCACGGTGTCACCCTAATTTTTGAAACTTTTAGCTGAGCCTACTATCAATGACTCAGACAGAGGAAGCCTTTCCTTCCCATTCAAAAGCTTAAACATAAGAATTTCTTTTTCATTTCGAAAAAATGTGCATGAGTGAATTTTCGAATTTATTTCACAAAAACAAGCAGCAGCTATAATGTTAAGACTGACCTCACTGTCATAGACCGGATGGCCTCTCCAGCACATCACATCCAAAACATAGAAAGTGTTTGTTTGTTCATTGAAGATGCAATCCAGGATAGTGTAATCTAATCACAAGCAACAGTTTGCAAATTATAAATGATAATTATTAATGCAATGCACAAATTGACTGAAACATTTTGTGAAAAGCAAGAACTGTACCTCCAGGTTTTAAGGTCCTGTGACTTCCTCCCGGAAGCAGAGAGTGAAACTTATTGATTCGATAACCACTCTTTGTGTAAGCTGCTGTAAAACCCTGTTTGATAGACAGAGAAACACTCATCAAATCAAGTGAAATGATGCATCAATTCAACATTAATTAACTTGATACTTACATTTGAAGCAATAACTAGATTTCTCTTCCCAAATGGACAAAGTACCATTAACCACTCATGCTGTAAATCATCAGGAACATCAACAAGCCACTCTGACAACATCAGCTAGAATAACACAATAATAGACCATGCAGCATTCAAGGTTTTCAATTAGAGCTGGGGGCTGGCGATATTCCCCGGCTATTGCACATGAACTCGCCACCTACTTTTCCTTGTAAATTAATCCAAATTTTAGGAATAACAGTCATGAGAAACACAAGCCTTGGATCAGGAAAGTTTTGTTCATGAAAAACAAAAGAGACGCCTGAATTCTGAGTAATTTGATGTCAAGGATAGGGCACATACATTTTTGAGGCAGCAGTCCAGCACTTGGTGTAAACTACCTGATTTGCTAACTACATTACATTGCATGCAGGTGTATAGAATAGCCTAAAAGGAGGCTATGTCATGCTATTTTAGCGTCTTAATGTCTTGCCATCAACTGAGTTTTAAAAATTTAGATATTTATGTACTCTCTCTAAAGTAAACAAGAAAGCCAAAATTTAATGATATTAGTGTTGTGTTCAAAAACCCTAATCCATGCTCCAGAATGCGGGAAATGTATTCTAAGAGGCCCAAATCTAACCCTATTGGCAAAATAAATTGACGAACTAAGGTATACATGTAATTATCTCATTTGATCTTTCTAACGCCACAGCCCCTTGCGAATCAAGAAAGATAAAAAAGGCCAGGCTCCTTTCCACCGATTGTCGGCCAACAGTCAACCGACAGTCGACGACGCATTGGTGGGATCAGATTGTTTACCTTTACCCCAATTTCTGTAATCTCAGTGTTCAAAAGAATTGTTTATGACCAGTTGTCTGACTATTTGGAAGAGCACAGGATCCTTTGCAAACATCAATCAGGTTTTTGTGCTACATGTATAGACTCAATGGTCACAGCTCTTATTGAGTCCACAGACAATTGGGCATATAATGTTGATCATGGCAAGACAAACGCTGTTGTTTTCCCAGATTTAAAAAAGACTTTCAACACAGTTGATCATGAGATCCTCTTGTCAAAATTACCGTGAGTCATTATGGCATATAATGGAAATGCTTACCAATGGTTTAGCTAGGTCATATTTGGAAAATCATACACAAATCTGCGCCATTAACAGGGCACTCTTTAATAGGTGTCCAATAAACTGCATTGCCCAGGGGACGATTTTAGGGCCACTAATGTTTTTACTGAGTATATCAATGATCTTCCTAACTGTTTACTCAATTGTGAGCCCAGGATGTATGCTGATGACACCCACCTAACATATGCAAGTTCTAGTGTAGACAAGATTCAGTTCTATCTGAATCAGGATTTAGAAAATGCCACAATTGACTGAGAGCAAACAAGCTAACTCTAAATATGACGAAAACCGAGTTCATGCTCATTGGATCAAGGCAGAGCCTGAGTAACCTCACAGATTCCCTGACAATTGCTACTGATATTGTCCAAATTAGCCAAATTGCTACTGCAAATCACTCGGAGTAACCACTGACAACAAACTTGATTGGAGTAGTCACATTCATTTGATAAACTAACAAAGAAAGTCGCTTCTGGCATTGGGGTGATAAAATGCATAAGGCACTTAATTCCTCAAGCTATACTTTGCACCTAATATATATCAAGCTCTAACTCAGCCTCATTTTAATTATTGCAAAGTTGTTTGGGGAAATTGTGGGATAACTTTGCAGAATAAAGTACAGAAATTACAAAATAGAGCAGCCCATGTTTTGACTTATTCTACATGTAAATATGACGCTGATGCTGGTTACTTGTTTGAGCTTCTAGGATGGAGAAATCTATCTTGCCAACAGCAAATACAAAGAGCTACAATGGTTTTTAAGTCAGGTTGGCTCCAGAAAACTTATGTTCTAAGTTTGAAATGCGTCAAACTCATTATAACTTAAAGCATTCTGAGAACAAGCTAAATGCTCCATTGCCACGCACAAACTACTATAAAAATAGCTTTAGCTATAGTGGTGCTGTACTTTGGAACAGCCTTCCAAGAGAAGATCAGCAGAGTCTCTGAGGCAGTTTAGACACCTAATCAAATAAGCGCGTTGAGTAAATAGCTTAAGTCACGGCATTCTTGGAAAACAGCTTTTTTATGACAGTTTTATAGGGTGTATTGCTTGGGCGTAGTTCTACCGGTAATTTGGTGGTTTTAATTAACAATTATTCGCCGAAGGCGAAGTGATTATCGGTGAATATTCACTGAGCCTGTGGCAAATAATAGGCCATTTCCGAGTTCATGTCTGCCTCCTCTTCAAAGCGAGTCTAAGTGCAAAGTTTTTGTGATGGTAATTAGTTCTACTTTACAAATGAATGAAAACTAATTTTCATAACAAAAACTTCGCACTTGGACTCGCTTTGAAGAGGAGGCAGACATGAACTCGGAAATGGCCTATTGTTTTAGTATAAATACACAGGTGATTATTTAAAAAAAAAAGAAAAAGAAACATTTCAACGCGAAATCATCTTCACTTACAGTGGCAAAATGACTACTGGCAGCCATTTTGTCCGTCGAGGTGATTATCGGCTGATAATCTGAGATAGCAAGCCAATGAGGGGTGGTTTTAATCTTGTGTCCTATTAATTTAATTTCATTATCTTCTTATCTTGGCTGATGAATTGTCCGTGAATAAATAAAGATTATCTATATACATGTATCTATCTATCTGTCTAGGGTGTGGCATATATACGATACAGCTTTACTAAATTTAAAGCAAACATTTTGCAATCCTGGAAAAAAGTGATGCAACAATTTCTATTAACGTTTGGCCAAACAACCAAAAACGTTACAATAAAATTACCAAGTGAAGCTATGATCTTCGCAGTTACGAACGCAATTTTTACAATTGCGTAGAGAAACCTGAAAAATTCAGGACTTCAACGGGGTTTGCCACCTGTGACCTCGCGATTCCAGTGTGACGCTCTAACCAACTGAGCTATGAAGCCACTGACGTTGGGAGCTGGTCATTTGTGGGTTCTAATGGTCCCAAAAGGACCATTAGTACACAAGGATATGGTGTCTTGAACAATATTGTGTACCATTGCTGCAATGCTTTTTGCAGTGTTTGAAGATGACAAAAGTAGAAAGTAAAACCAAGGAAGACTCTAGGGACTCCATAAGGAGAAGGAAATAGAACAATAATCACCAGTAATATAGCTTTGGATAATCATTTAATTTAAAGCTAATCCAACAAATTGATAAGCTGGTCCCTGTCCTTGTAACTCTATCTCCATCTCTTACATGTAGGTTGATAATGATTTTATTCTAGCTGACCCTACACGTAAGTCTGAAGGATCAACTGAGTCATCCTCTTTGTTCAGCTCCTTGAAAGAAGTTTAGCACAATATTGTTCAAGACACCATATCCTTGTGTACAAACAATTTAAACACGAAAACAAAAAGCATGTTTCTTAAGGTGAAACACATTTTATACATCTGAATGTTTGATGGAGCTCATATATTCCCCAAAACAATAAAACGTGTTAAGACAACACAAAATAGACGGCCAAACGGAGAACAGGTGTCCCCATAAGCGCATGCTGCTATTCTGTGTTGGCTAGTGCAAGACTAGATGCCTCTCATTTTACAACAAGAGAAGAAAAGGGAAAGAGAGCGTGGATTGGAGGTTTTTTTCTTTTGCATACAAATAAAATTCACACAAAATTATTGTCGTAAATAGATGCCATTAAAAGACAAAAATAACTAAACTACCTGGTATGCATAGGGGTTGAACTTTTTCATTTTAAAAGTGCTTCTGTGATCTCTGTTACATTCCTCTGCAAATTCCATAATCTACATGTAAGATACAAGAAAAACTAAGAAAAGTAAATTCCTCTTACTAACTTGGCTTAGGGATAGCATTAGATAGCTTTTTCAAGTTTGCACTCAGACCCACATAATGCATTGAACATACCTCAGCTTCAACATCTTCAGCCTCCAAAGATCCTTCAATCAGTTTCCTTGCATAGTTAACACAGTCTCGTCTGCGTCTAAGAATTATAGATTGAGTTCATGCAAAATAATACCTGAAATGGCTTCTAAAGATTGAGTTTCCAGAAATTGACACTATACAGATTTATTTATTCATTTATTTATTACAATTTTTGGCATACTTGTACAGGTGAAAAATTAAATGTAGGCCAATTGATAAAATGCAAAGGAGTCCAGGACACCATATAAAAGCAAATCACCATTATAACATATTTACATCGACCGGTAAGTGCAATCATAGTAGTAGTGTGCATGAAGTTACACAATAATTAACAATTATTGGGCAAGGTTGAGCAAAATATTGTGATTTGTCAGAGTCGAACAGATCAGTTATTTGCTGAAGCCAAAGGCTGAGGTAAATAATTGATCTATGAGACACTGGCAAATCACGACATTTTGCGATAACCAAGTTCCATAATTATTGCTTTTTCACTCAATGACTGTGTTTTCCACAATTCCCAACAATTAAATCACTTTCTGAAAGCTCAGGGAAGCAACTGCCATTTTTACACAAGAGCGTGGTTTCAATTACGCATGAGCAGAATGTTATTTGCAGCAAAACACTTCTTTTTAGGCAGTTATTTGCAGGTCACGTGGTAGGCTTTCGACCAATGAAAAGGAATGAAAAAATACATTGAATGACAATAATTATTATTATCATTCAATGTATAATTGATCTGCTCGCCACTGACAAATCACAATATTTTGCTCAACCTTGTCCAATCATTGTTAATAATTTGTCATTCGAATGTATTTTTTCATTCCTTTTCATCATTTATCATTCAACCGCAAACAGCCTTGACTTTTTCATTCCAGAACTACACTGTATTAAAAAGTGAGTTAAATGTGATCAACCATACTTTTTCTGCTCTTCTAGCATTCTTTGCCTCCTTAAATACTGATCAGGAGTATTACTTGGCTTTGTTTTGTACTGGACCATCCTGGTGAAAAACAATCAGTTTGGAAAGGCACGATAATTACTCACAAGACATCCACCCTACCTTTAACCCATAAGCTTTATAGAGAGAGTATGGTCATCAATTTGTGTAACAATTCCTGTTTTTTTAACTACGGTACTAAGTAGAGATACTCCGAACCACCATTAATTAAAGTTCATCATACAAAACAATAAAACCGTACAGTACAATAAACTAACAAATGAATTACTAAAATAAATAATAAGCTTAAATATAATACATCAAAACTCAACCACAGAACATACACAGTAAATATGAAAATTTAGTTTAAAGAAATAGCAGACTTAATTCTGGAATTATCCTAATATCATTGGGAAGGTAGTTCAATAATTTTCTTTCATTTCGGGTGAATTAAATTACCTGGGGTGAGGTGCTGCAGTGTCGTTTGGTTCTGAGGATACAGTGAACTGTGCAGCAAAAGACTCCGCAAGGCCTTCCATATTGCAAAACACGAAGATTGCGTCCCGGAAGAAAAACTTAACACGTGACTTCCTTTCGGCCATGAAAGGAAAGCCTGGTCGATTTTAGCACACTGCACTACCCCTTCAAATGTTTTAACTTGATTATGTTGTCATAATGAGTGCGTTTGTGGAGTATATGGGCAAGCATATCTGGGTAAGCTAAATCCTCATTTTGTTTTCCATATGTCTCGCCGCAAAAAAGTCTCCAACTTATTTGCATAAGAATAACACCTATTGTATTCTGACTCGTTCTTTAATTAAAGAACGCTACCGAATACAATGGAGGCTGCAGTTACTTCCTCCAGCATGCGCATTCGGAAATTTCACCTCTTCTTAGTGCATACATGAGTCTTTTTGAGATATCACGCCAAGCCGGACGCAAATTGCTTAAGAGAACTGACAGCCCACAAATGACTGTAAAGTCTTTGCTCAACTGCTCAACTGTATTTTCAAATAGAACTATTTTAGGGTAATGTGAAGTGCTGTTTTCTACCCATCGATGTCACAATATCGATCACAATAGTTAGATCTGTTGAAATATGAAGTGCTACACTACCAACAGCAAGAATTCCGCACAGGTCCCAACCTTTCATATGCATACGCTCCTTTGTTTCAAGAAAGCAATAATTATTATTAGCAATAACAATAGACTTCCTTTGGGACTGCACAGCGCTTTGTTCTTTCTTCTTAGAGGTTTTTTTTCTAAGTCTATATAGACTTTAAAAAACCGGTCGAACTTCTGACTGCAATATACTCAGAAAATCGAACATTTTCCCCTGCAATTTTGGCACTTTTCCTGCAGTTTTAGCTATTTTTCAATTTTAGAATAAACAAAAGAGGTGGAGTTTTCAAGCAATCGTTGAAATATAGAATTCAGATTCTCATAAATAACAAACAGACCAAATAAAAGTACTGCTACCAAAAATTTAATGGCTACCTGCTCTTTTTTTTTTTCGTGAAGTTGTTCTTTCTTTCTGATTGCAAATTCACTGAAGCACTGCAAACTGTATGTTTTCTTCCTTTCCTTTACAAAGCAGGTCCATTTCAGGATCACGAACGGTGCATTTAGGGCGCTTTTGCATTTTATCTCTCTTTGTAGAGATCGGCACAATATGCTCAATGATACTTTTAAGTGTATAACTTTGGTAGGGATACATGGACGTTCCTGTGCGAGGCATACTTCGTTTTACTCCCGACCATGTCTTTTCAATGCCCCGCTGTGGGCTTTTTTGTCTTCGTCGATGAAGTTTAGGCGATTGTTAACGATGAGATGATGTTAGCCCTCGTCTTGTAGGCAATCATAAGCTTTCCTGCCCACAGGTTGCTCGGGCTAATATTTTTTCAAGGGAAGCTTACTGCCAGAAAATCAATGTTCTGGCGGATTGAATGTTATCCATTGCAGTTTTTTCTTGAACATTGGGTTAGGGCCTAAACCAGAAATCAATGCTCCCCTCGTAAACATGAGCAAAATTCAAAAGAATTTTTGTTCCAAAGTGAGGCTAGTTGGGATGATTAGCACAAAGACAAAAGAATAATCTCTTGACTGCCATTTATGAATTCATAGGGTCTATATTACATTGTAATCAATTTACAGCAATTTTTTTTGTTCACCATTACTTGAAACTTGTGTTCCATTTGCAGGTCCCAATCCTTTTAGCTATTTGCATTGCTTTTATTCTTCTGATCATCTTGTGGCTGATATGTAGGCAAAGGTAAGCCACTGATCCTCATATGCTGCATTTGTGAAGCTGTCTTTGAAAATAGCATTATAAGGATATGAAAACAATATTATGACAGGCATTTGCAAAATGATCCTTACTTAAGAATTGAAGGTTTTCACAAGTGTGCAAACTAAATAATCATTTTGTCAAATCATTTTTTATAATTGGACAAAACTTATGGTTGGCCTGTTTTAGCATTCTTCTGTTTATGGAAAGGAGATTAACAAGCAGATTATCAGAGTGACTAGTTACTGTTTGCTTTTCCAAAGTTTTTTTTGTTATTTTATATTAGATGTTAAGATGAAATTCTTTCGTTAAATCCTGACTATTCTTTGGAATCTGCACTTACGTAGATATCAACAAGGCTCCTTATTAGGGCCTGTATTATTCCTTCTTTGTGTCAATGACTTGCCAGATGTAGTTCAGTCATCCCTAATTGCAAGTTTTGCAGACGATATCAAGGTCTATCTCCATCTCACGCTCAGTCCGTTTAAGGAGATCTCCACAGCCTAGAACACTGGTCCTCAGCATCTGGTCTTATATTAATGAAGACAAGTGTAAATGGCAAAGAATGTCAAGGAAAAGGACCCCAATCAAGTTTCCCTACACCCTTAAGGGAAGGGAGCTGGAGGTTATAGAAGGACCTTAGAGTCTTAGTTGAAAGTGACCTAACTAATGGTCTAATTGCATAAACGTCTGATGTTCATATACTGGCAAAAACTAGCGATAAAAGCGTCCGACGTTTCAGCGACATCTTGGCGCCATTGTCAAGGGAAACTAAATTAAGGTGGCTGGTACCGGTTTCCTCGCGCGGGGATTAAGTCAATTTTCGTTGCGTCATGCGTGAGTAACACGCACGATACAGGCGCGAGATTTAAAACCCGAAAAACCAAAACAATATGGCGGCGCGCGGCTTTTTTTCGCGGAAGGGCAATTTTGTACTGTTGGAGACGAAATTTGCAATTAAAAGAGACTTTACCTGCAAGAACAACTTTAGTCAATTGTGTGTATTTAAGAAAAATTGTTTCTGGAATTTAACGTTTCCCAAGTTTCAAAGGCAACTCGATCGATCGTGACGGCCATATGGAGCGTATAAAGGACTCGCAAAGTGGACGTAAATATGGAGAATGGACACACCAACAGAAATCATTTTGCTTGTTCTTCTTCGCCACATTCTATGGGTTGTATTTTGTTTGCTTGACGAATATTGCGTATGCAGGAGATAGAGAAGACGAAAAACCAAACTACCAGTCCAGGCGACACAAAGGTTGCTTTGCTTCCAAACGACGAATTCAATCCGTAGCAAATCTGACCAGAGCAAAAAAATGCATAACCCAAGGCAACGAAAATCACCTTGAAGAGGAACAAGACTTTGAACCTCCAAGAAAAATAGAAACGAGGTCACAGGTATGTTGTTTATGCGATAAATATTGTTACGTCTTTAATGTTGGTTCAAATGTTGCAAATTAGCTAGATCGACCATTTCCATTTCCTTCCTGTTACTTTGCCTTTTCGTTTGAAAAATTTAAATATCAGAAAGTAAATAGCTTAGCAAATATATATATATATATATAGATAGATAGATAGATAGATAGATAGATAGATAGATATATGTTATTCACCGACCAAGGCCGGTGGATAATATTTTTATTTATTTCTAAATTCTATTTTTAGAAGGTAGGAGAAACTATTAAGAAAAACTGGAAAAGTCATGTTTTATTTTACACATTGTCTCATCAACGTGTCAACAAATGTACAATAAAATGAATTGGTGAGGAATATTTTTACATTGTGTGAAGTTTCGCTTTCAAAAGTCAACAAACTTGGCGAAATGTAGAACAAGCCATTTCAATGTTTCAATTCGCAACTTCACTCTGCACTTTGCGTAGTTGGTTACCATGACCGTGGTCAGGAGATAGGAAAATACTGCCCACTCCCGGAACCAATCAGATTGCAGGATTCTCAGGATACCGCCCGCTCACGATGGTGAAAGAAAGAAATAAATTTCATTACAGCAACCTAAACATGGGGTTGATATTTGTGGTACAAGACTGATTGAACTTCACGTTCTGTGAAATTACCTGAAATCTTGTTCAAACTGTAAAGAAGATGAGTGTCTCTTG
>NC_090870.1:2080560-2085560 GCF_036669935.1 Montipora foliosa | reverse complement strand
TGTAGTCAATAAATTTGTTAATGACAAGAAACCAACCATCCTACCATCCACCATGGACAACAACGCTTTACCTGATGCTTCCTTAAGATTTTTTAGTACCAAGATTGATGACCTGCAAGTCTCCCTGGAGGAAGCTTTACCTTCACAGCTGTCTGTAACATTGTTAACGAACTTTTCTATGATTACACCTGATACATGTACCACAAAAGATATCATCATCAATTCATGTACACAAAGTCTTCTACGCTGGATCCACTCCCCATGTGTATACTAAAAGAATGTAGGGACGTCCTAGTCGCTCAATTACAATTATCATCAGTTCATCAATATTAACTGGCAAAGTCCCCTCCACTCTCAAGACTGCCAGAGTAACACTGGTTATCGAAAAGCCAACTCTTGATCCTGAGGTCTTTAAAAACTACAGACCTATCTCTAATACTAATACTAATAATAATAATAATAATAATAATAATAATAATAATAACAACAACTTTATTTTCCTAGTAAAAGACCGGTCAGTCAATCAACGAAGGTTGATAGACTGGTATGATCAAGACCATTTTTAATGTTCCATTGGCAAGTTCTGATGTCTTGCACACATTTCTCAAGCTTGAGAATAGAAGAAGTGCAGTCATTTGGCTTTACCACGAGATATAACTGTGTGTCATCAGCATAGACCATAACATTAATTCTATGTGCTTTGAAAATATCCTCCAATGGAGCAACAACTAAGGAGAATAGCAGGGTGCCCAAAACACTGACCCTTGCGGAACGCCATATTTGACAATAGAAGTTGTAGAATTTTTAAAAGTTATTTACACTGACAAATTGAATTGGGTTCTATCCTCTAGGTACGAGGTGGGCCATTTCCAGGCATTTCCAGAAATACCAAAACGTTGCTCCAGTCTAAGTTAACAAAATAGAGTGGTCTATAGTATCGAATGCAGCAGTAAAATCCAGCAACACAAGAATTACTTCGTAACCTAGGTCCACAGCTTGTAATATGTCATTCTGTACATGCAGTAGTGCCGTCTCAGTAGAATGGTGTTTTCAGTAGGCAGACTGAAATTCAGAATACAGGTTGTTGGCCATCAGATAAGAGTGAATTTCCTGGGCTATAACATGCTTAATAAACTAGTGCTCAACGATGTCAAAACAGAGATCATACATATCTACATAATTGTCCTACTTGCCCTGATATCGATATTGGGAATGTTACTATCAACCCCAAAACTGAGGTTCGTGACCTGGGCGTCATAATTGTTCAGGTCCCAAATAAACAATGTCTGTAAATCTGCGTTTTATGCTCTAAATACATGTAACACATGCAAGATCCGCAAGTATCTTGACAGTCATTCCACTGAACAATTGATCCATGCCTTCATATCTTCATGTTTTGATATTTGTGACAGTCTGTTTTGCGGCTTGCCTGTTGCCGAGATCACAAAGCTACAACGTGTACAGAATGTGGCCGGGTGACTGGATCAAAGTGAACAGAACATATTATGCCCATACCACGAAATCTTCACTGGTTACCCGTTGAACAAAGAATAAAGTTTAAGACCGCTCAGGGTGGGTGCTTAGACTTACTAACAGTTTATCCACACTATTTGAAATGGTTGCTAAATAGACTTAAATGCGAAATTTGCATGACTCGCTGGCTTGCAGATTGTCCAGCCCCAATCTTCCTAGATAATTGATCATTCCCAGCACTTGATGCAATTCTGGTACATTATTTGGTGCAGAAAGTTCTTGAATTGCTTTGACTTTATCTGGGTCTGGGCTCATCCCTTCTTTGTTAACAACATTTCCAAAATAGAATATCCTTAAGGCTTTCTGATTTCACACTTCTTCTCGTTCAGCTTTAGCCCAGACTTTTCAATGGTCTGGAAAACTTGCTGAAGTCCTAGCTACATCATGTTCTGCAACAGATCTGCCAAAGATAATAATGCCATTTTGGATAGCAGCCACAAATCCTGATCATTGAGGAAGTTGGTCATTCTTTTCTGGAGCAGACGTTATCCCAAATGGTAGCTGGTGGAAACAGAAACGGCCACTTGGTGTGATAAAGGTTGTCAACCTTGAGCTTTCTGGATGTAAAGGTATCTGCTTCTAATTTTGAAAACACCTTGGCTCCTGCCAATTTTGGAGGAAACTCTTCCAAAGTAGGAAGAATGTATCTTTCCTTGTCAAGATTTAAATCTGATCTCATCTGCAGCTTTTGTGAAAATGATTTGTTCAGAATTCCAATAGCAATTTATTCTGTCTCTTATTTGCTCATCTCTTTGTGTTCCAAATTCACAATGTTCTTCCAGTTCATAGAGATTTCGAATAATAGCCTCCACCACTTCTCCTTCTTAACATGGCAATGAAAACATGCTTGCTCATGAATAATATTCTTCTTTGGTACAAAATGATCATCAAATTTCTCAATAACCTTACCGAGCAATATATTTCTTCTGTCGCCTTCCACAAACACTTTGAATACATGTTCTGCCTCTTTCCCATTGTGTATATGAGGGCATTTATCTGAAGAACCTTGTCTTCCTTGTTCAATTTCAGTAGCGGATGTGAACCGCTCGAAATGCGGCTTCCAATCAGGCCACTAGCTCTTGAGGCTTTTCGAAGTCAAGTTTCTCTGGCGGGTCGAGCTTGAGCATTTTAGTAGACTGGATTTTCCGTCTTGACTGCAATGAGAAATAAGTTATTGAAATAGACATTATACTCATATGCAAAAACATGATGGGCCAATAAACAATGGAATTTTAATTCACTTTTATTCTCTTTTATATTCTTTTATGCAAACGCCAAGCACTGCTCGGACTTCCCAGCTGCCCTTGGAGGCGTCTGTAGTGAGTATGTGGCTTGGGCTTTCCTGCATACAGACGTTATAGGATTCAGACACATTTATTTATTTATTCCCCAGTCATGGAAGTTCCTTAAAGTGGTACTATGATCAAAAAATCATTTCCTTTTTTTCTTCTGATTTTGAAAGCGTGTTCGCTTAACACCTAACTGGCAAAATTTTGAGCTTTGAGTTTTATCCAAAGGCTGTTTATTTTGAGTGTAAGTTTTGGATTTCATGGTCTGCCATTACTCATGTTCAAAACTGGCCGATTGGACCTCAGAGGGTTGGATCTAGAGAAAATGATGTCATTTACTCACTAGCTTAAAATTTCAGCGTGTAAACGCAATTTATTATATATGCAAAACACGGGTTGAAAAGTGTGAAAGCCCGAAACTCCCGTGCTGCATATTAATTATGCCGCATACACACGCGTAGCATTCTTAAACTACTGAGTGTTTGACGTCATTTTCTCCTCGACCCAGCTCTCTCAAGATTTTGAAGTTAGTAATGGTGGACCAATAAATAAGAAAATTTCAGCTACAATAAACAGGTATCTTTTTAAAATCAGAACTTAAAACTTGGGTGAGTTAGTGTTTAGTTAACATAGTTTTGAAATCCAAAGGAAAAACAAAATTTTTTTGGTCGTAGTACCACTTTAATGTCCTGGGATGATAGAACAACTTTCTTATCAAAATTCCATCAATTCAAGCATAGAGCAGCTATTTCATCACGTTTGAGGGATCAATAGAACGTGGGTTCATAAGAAACTGCAGCAAAGACGACAGCGCGTCCCCGATACTGGAGGGGGAGGGGTTGGTAAGCAAGGTACAACAGGCTGTTAGCCACCCTGTAGCTTTTTTTGGTGTCAACCTCATTGTTGGTTTTCACTCATGTGATCAACAGCCATGTTTTTCAACAAAAACAAAAGAAAACGTCTGCATAATAATAGAGTTCAATTCACAGACGATTTTGTTGGGGCACCAACATGGCAGCCATGACATCATGAATTATCACGTTGACAGAGTTCAGTACAAAGCCCAAAAATTGAAGCCATTGCAAAAGGATGGAAATGGATTTGTCAGGGTGCCTGACCAACCCCAAAGAATTAACCAAATCAATAACATTCACACAGTTTCCCCTGTAAGTACATGTCATCAAGATATGCACTTGTCACATGACCCAGTAAGTGAAGGGTAGAAAGAGCAGGTTTGAGAAATTTGATAAATTTCCTAGGAGCACAGGAAAGGCCATTAAGCAAGCAAGTGAACTGAAGATAGATATTTCCTGACCGCAGGTGTTATTGACTCTTGATGACTGTGTTGACGATGTCCATCGTAAAGTAAAGTTGGTTTTTGTCAAATTTTGTGGCATGTTGATTAAGCTTCTTTAGGTTTAAAATCATCCTATAACTATCATATTATTTGCTTCTACGGGGTGGAAGGATGGTGCAGTGGTGAGAGCACTCGCCTCCCACCAATGTGGCCCGGTTTTGATTCCCAGATCCGGCGTCATTTAGCTCCTAGTGCATGGACAGGTTTGGTATTGGTAATGGTACCACTAAACTCAACTTTGGCACTTTTTGGTGCTGTTGGTCTGTTCAACAGCATGCTTTGCCCCTGAAATAGTACTAAGCTTGTTTGTTAATTTTTTGTAATAATATTATTGTCTTGTGGCATGGAATGAAAGCTAGATGTGCCAGTGGAACTGTGCTAACATAAAATCTGAGTGTGTTGGCAATCCCTCTGTCGAGTAAGATGTCTACTTGGTAAATAATCATTGCATTGTCAGTGTTCATTGCCAGTGATGAGTAACTCCATCAGAGAGGACCACTTGATCCTTAATTCTGCAAGATGGGGATTTCATCTTCATGTATATTAAGGGGGTATGTTCCTTGGTGCCACAAGGCTGAAAGGCTTGACCCTGGGAGTTATTTTTGTTCCCTTTATGCCTGCCCATATGCTTAATTCCTTTTTATTTATGAGAAAAGACATGGGCAAACTTACACTCATGCAGTGTGCAGCCGTTAGCACGTAACCCTTAGTTTATACTTGTCTAAGTTACCCAACTCTATTATCAGAACTAAAGTTTGCTGAGGGAATTAAATCAGAGGTGGTTTCAGTGGAGCCAGTCTTGTTGCCTTAGAATGGCTCAA
>NC_090870.1:2065560-2078060 GCF_036669935.1 Montipora foliosa | reverse complement strand
TTCATAACTGCGAAGATCATAGCTTCACTTGATTGAGTGAAAAAGTATGTATACCCATCCTGTGTACACCAGTATTAGACAGTAGATTTCACATCACATAAAGGTGGCCAAATTGTACCCTCCCACGCAAACATTATTGTAGCTTCCTCACCCCTTCCTTCCCCACTAACGTCTGCAACAAAAACCACTTCAGTTCAACAGCTGTTTGCTCACTATTTAAAGAAACCAATCAGCATTGACTAATAATTGTGTTGTGCATAGCCAATCGCATGCTAAGAAGTCAAAGAATGCCATACAAAACACGTGTACCCAAAACTGGAAAAAGGCCTCTGATTGGTCTATAATCCACGAATGGAAGTGGTTTTTCATTTCAGCAAACGTTAGTAGGGGAGGAACATGTGATTAAGCCCTAAGAACATCTTGAGTGGGAAGCTAGCCAAATTGTTAATACCTTTAATAACCGATTGAGTCATGGGGGTTCCCCATTGACGAGTAAAATCATCTGTCGTTCAAGTTAGACAGAGTAAAATACAAAGTCTGACCGGTTAGGGTGTCAAAGGGTTAATTAAAAATGAATTATTTTCCACCATGTCGTACCAATAAGCATTTTTATGGAAATTTTTTCTTTTGGGTTAGAAAATCAATGTGGCTGCTGGTAATGTAAGGGAAAACAAACAATCTTGGGAACGTACTGATGCATACAAGAATAGTACTGTAACATTGTAAACATCTTCCATTCTACAACTGTGTGTTCTAATCATTGTCACAGCCATTAAATGACAATAAAATACTTTTATTTTTGTCACCAGCACCCATATTTCTTTCCAGTAATGGATGTAGATTTTGTGTTTGAGCACAACCTGGTAATGTTGGTCCACCCTTATCGGTCAGGAGGATCATTAAAAGACATCATTTATGGGGTATAGCTTAACATCTTGATGTTCTTGCACTTTCTTAACTTTAAATGGCATCTTTATTGTTTTACAAGTCTGAACAGTTCTTAAACTTGGTCATAAAACAAATAGCAAAGTCATTATTTCAACCAATCACAGCAGGTACAAACAACGCAATGAATCAATCCAACTTTGTAGCAATTCCATGTAATTTGCTCAAAGCATGGGAAAAATCACTCATGCAAGTCCAGATTGGTTTTGGTTTTCCTAACTTGTGTTATTACTTTTCATTTAGACACTTGAAAACTTTCTTTGGGAGCCAACTAAGGAAATTTCGGAGGAGGGAATGGACCGTTAACCTTGGGCTCCATCCTCAACACCTTATTATTTTCAAATCACTTTAATACACCCTACTTAACTAGAATGCAACTAATGATTGTGTTTTTTTTTTATTTGATTTATTTTAAATCTTTTGATTTATGTTAAAGAACTACATGTATGATATTCTTTAGTGTCCATTTCTAATTACATATTAATTACATGTATAATAAAACGTCCTTTTACTTTTAATTTTGTTGCTATACCATGCTATCACGCATCAGCTAGGAACGTTAGGTTTTTTTATAATTATAAATTCAGTCTGGATGTATCAGTCCTTGTGGTGAAAGAGTTGCAATTTTGCAAAAAAGTCTCACAAGCCTGCATATGACAAAAACAAATCTAATTCTTTGTTTTAATGGTAATCTGCATTTTGAAGCAGCTTGTCATGCTAATGAAGGAACAGATATTTGCTTCTTACTAGCTCGGGCTTGGAAGAAATCACTGCAAGTTTAACAGGGTGTTAGCAGCAAAAATTGAAGAAGAAAATGTCAACATATAGTTACTGTAAGTGGAGAAGTTAAGTTAAAAGGAAAAATGCTTAGGAAATATGTAATGTTACGGCTATATTGCATTCTGTATAACTTCATCTGACATCTTAATCTGTCACTTTCAGTCTCGTCCAAAGTTGCCTTGGGAACAGAAATACCAAGTGAAAGGGAAATCTTTATCACTTACACAAATTCGGAATTATGGAAGACAAGTCTTAGAGGTAATATACTGCATTTGTTACCTTTCGTTCTCATGTGTAAATGGTCAAAGGTTTGCTGCATTGTCCCCTGCTTGATAACTGTGAGGAAACACACTGTTGTTTTCTTCCTTCTATAGCTAACCCTAACCCTAAAACCATCCTAAGTATTAAATTTTATCCCAAGATTTATCATTATATCTCTTAGAGGGAGCTTACATTGCACAAATTTCCATTACTGTTTACAGGTATCTGAAATAAAAGCCAGACAGTAACGCATACCCAGCAACGGGGCAAGGAACCTTGTATGATTTTTTTTTTTCTTTTCAGGCCTTGTTATACTTGCGAGGTAAAGGTCTACCACCCTGTGGTCACATACACTCTGGAAATATATTTATAACCAATGGAACTTCAAAGTGAGTCAAAGAGTATGCGTTTATAACATTACTGATGATAGTGTAGTAGCTGAAGGCCAAGCCTAGCTCTATGTATCGTATGACAAACTTCAATATATACGTGTAAATATTGATAGATACGAATTTAACATATAGCAGAGAGCTAAATTGTTTCTTAATATAGTTCTTTCCTCTATAAATTTGTGATTAAATTTTACCATTTTTTGCTTGTCGAGAACAGTTAATGTTGAGTCTATTTTGTCTTAGGCTTTCTGGCTTTGAAAACTCCTTCTTTGGTTGGAAATCAAGGCTTGATCCTACTCTAAAGAAACTGTTTAAAGTGAAAAAGGCTGATATTGATGTTATTCAATTTGGTAAGACTACATATTTGTGCAAGTATTAAGGTTGGTAGGTTAAATACGTGCACTCAAAAACAAAATGCCATGATCTTGATTTTAATGTGAACTGTATTCAAAGGGAGATATATAGTAACCAGTCAAACTTGTGGCTGTAATTGAAAATTTAGACAAAATCTAGTGAATCTGTGAACGTGCCAACACAAAAGGAAAGAAGTTGGATCATAAGGAAGTTAATTAAATTTCTGCGGTTTTTTGCTTAGTCTTAACCAACTTATTTTTTGATAATTTCAAATTCTCATTTCATCTCACAGAGAGTTGTCATAGTAAAATTAATGTGGATTAAGACTTCCTGGCCTATTTAATATTAAGAATTAAGTTTTAACCACTTTTCCTTCTTTCTTGTGGTTAATTTATAAACACAGTGGGGTGTAGAGAAGAGGAAATTCCTTGTGTCAATTTCAAGTGCCATCTACTAGAAGTAGGTCGACTATCATGGATCTCCAGCTGTTCCGATCTTCCGCTCTTCTTACACATCCATTATAGGTGTGTCCTAACCATTCTTTGATGTTTTAGATCCAGGTAACTCTTGGTCTCCTCCATCCTCTCTTCCCTTCAATTTTGCCTTCCAGTAACAATTTTTGGATCGACCTTATTACGCTCTTATTACGTGTCCAAAATACTGGCATTTTCTATTCTTTATTGTTGATAAAGAATGAGGTTGTTGTATTTGCCATCTTTAGAACTTCTTTATTGGTTTTATGTTTTTTGTTTTATGTTCCGTCCATGGTACTCTTAACATTCTTCTATATACCATCCTGGAAACTTAACAGTCCAAAAATGCATTGTTGGTGGGCTAAGGTACAACACTTTGGTTATCATCTGTTGTGTCATCAGGTCACCTGATATACGAAATGCTGGCTGGATATGAATTAACAACAGCAGAACCAATCAAAGAGAATTTGGTTAACTTTAGAAATGCTCCGGTTGTGGAGGTTTGTCAAACCAGGTTTAAATACATAAACATTATTATAATACAGAAACCCATCATACTTCTTCACAAGTACATAGGGCAGTGACATGCTTCTTGCAACTACTACAATTTGCCAGCAAAGTTCACACATACCTACCTACATGTTCATAAATTTGTTGCTTATCTGATTTTCATCCATGAACATCCATTTGCAAGTCTAGTACATGTACCTTGTTCACATTATGGACCTAGTAAAAAAATGCCAACTTAACCAATTGCCAAAGCTATAATGACCACCTATTCTGATGATAGGTGTGAACTCTGGGCAATTCAAATGATTATAGACGTTTTACTTGTGGTAATTCTTTACTCACTGATGTAGATTTTAAAATAAAATGTGATGCTAAATATCTTTTGTAAAGTCTAATATGAAATTGACTCATCGTAAAAAATATGAAGTACTTTCAATATTTAATGCTTTTATATTGCGTTTACAGGTCATTAACTTTATTTTCTTCAATGAAAGTGGACTGTATCCATCATTGGATGAGGTGAAAGAGATATAGTGATGAATCAAATACTAGAAATAGTTTAAATCTAATCAACGATCTTAATCTAAGCTTAATCTAATCAACGATCACAATTAATCTTCAGCCTTCGATGGGAATAAAGCAAGTGTTGAGATAGATCCCTGTCACTTGACGGGTGGTAAGGCAGCCCACCCAACATACGGTCCCATGTGTGAAAGCCTCCACCTTTTCCCACACAGTCTATTTCACTTTTGGGTTTCCAATCATCCTATTTGTCCAGTATGATGTCATCATTGTTACACTCTCATATGGGATGGGCTTTGAGGAATCGACTTATTATTTTGTTTCACCATTACTTTGTTGCAATAGAAATTATTGTAATAGTTTCTGCTCACAAAGTTACGAGTTGATTTATTTTGGTTAACAAATAGAGAGCTTTTAGCCCTCTTTCCAGCTCTCCTGCGTGCAGCAGGACTTCCCAAAAATAGACCACTCCAAATCGCTAATAGAGCAGGCTAGCCATCTAGTGAGCTTTAAACACAGGTACTTTGGAGTGACACAAGGCAAATTGCCGAAGTTTCGGAGTAGCCAGTCACCCATTTTGACGCACAGAAATGTGTAGCATCAAACACTTTTAAAAGCAAAATGTCATGACTGTACCCTAATCCTTACCCTGTACTAAGTTCTCTGACATGTGACGATGAAACGTCATGGTATGATCAGGGTTTGGTTGGAGGAATTTAACTCTTGCATTCTCATGATCACATTATTTCCATGAACATTCAATCAATCTGTTCTTGGTCACTTTTACATATGGGGCTATCTATTTCCTAGTGATTACTATCCACCTTTAGTATCACCCAACTAGTGGAGTAATGCAAATCCTGCAGTTTGATTGGCTACGCTACTAGAGGACTATTATAAATAGTCCTCGACTAGCGAAAAGCGTGACGCTTTCTTTCGTTTTATACCCAAATAAATATTTCTTTAACTTGCATTTGCTAACTTTATTATTGCCTTTTCTGTCCGTCTAGTAGGGTGACACTAAAACAATTAGACCCTTCGCCCTTAAGGGCCACGGGTCTAATTGTTAATTAACACAGACATTTAAGGGGTTTTAGTTTCATTTAACAACAAACACCATATATTCTACCCTTATATCATTACAAAAGATTTCACATCCAATAGAATTAACTATATTGTATGAAAGGGTATTGGCCTGCTCCTAAAATAACTGGAAAGATAACGAACTAGGAAGCCTGCAGACCACTCCAAATCGCTAATAGATCATTATTGATCAGCACTCGCAACCTTTCTTACATTAATAAAAAGATTACAAAAACCTCCTCTTAGGGGCACCTGGCCATGTGGGTGTCCGCTCTTGAAAGAGATGATTTTACTTGATGTTTTTCTATTTAATTTTTTTATATTGGCTTTGTAGTTACCTATTTATTATGCCTTTTGATTTACTTAATAGTTTTACCCTTCCCTTATTTTAACCAAGTCCCAGGAAATAAGTATTCTTGTTCTTGTTCTTGCTCTTGTGGTTTAGCTTGCTAGCCATTCTTTATTCAAAGGTGGTGACCTTAGTGAGTTGGAAAAGTTCAATCCTGGCCCTGTAAGTTTTATTTTATGGTTTCAATCACTTTATCATTTTTATAAGTTTTTTGACATTTTAGCTAAGGTATGTAGTTTAATTCATTGTCTTCATTTTCCTTTGCAGATTCAGTTAAGTTCAAATGTGAAACAGCTGCTTAAACTTTTCAGGAAAGAAAGTGAAGAAGCTGATAGGTACTTGTATATGACAAGCATAACACGAACTACTCTTAATTCGGCTCAACCGATGTCATCATTTTCAAGAAACGGTATCATTAGAAGGATTGACTCCTGTAGAATTTCGTTATAATACAGTACATGACCAATATGCACTGTTCGCAGTTAGCAAAAGCTAGTTGACGCGAGCAATGGTTACACGTTTATAAAAAAGAGAACAAGTAGAGAAAGCTGCAATTAATATTCATGTAAAGTTTTACAAACAATATATTACAGAACATGTAGGTATACAAACAACTAAGTAAATATCATCTAAAGTCAAATCAATTGAAATGCAAATATAAGAAGCCAAAGTATTAAGACATTTTTGTTATTAAGACAAACAAATCAATATAGTCTTGTTCTAAAAGTCTTTGGAGTAGAATATCATGGATTTTAAAATTGTTTTTGGATAGATGGCAGATTTCTCGACGTAAACTATTCCAAATTTTTGCACCATTTGTTGAAAAGGATTTTTAAAGTGGTACTATGATCAAAAAATCATTTCCTTTTTTTCTTCTGATTTTGAAAGCGTGTTCGCTTAACACCTAACTGGCAAAATTTTGAGCTTTGAGTTTCATCCAAAGACTGTTTATTTTTAGTGTAAGTTTTGGATTTCATGGTCCGCCATTACTCACGTTCAAAACTGGCCGATTGGACCTCAGAGGGTTGGATCTAGAGAAAATGACGTCATTTACTCACTAGCTTAAAATTTCAGCGTGCAAACGCAATTTATTACATATGCAAAGCACGGGTTTAAAAGTCTGAAAGCAAAAAACTCCCGTGCTGCATATTAATTAGGCCGCGTACACACGCATTGCATTATTAAACTAGTGAGTGTTTGACATCATTTTCTCCTCGACCCAGCTCTCTCAAGATTTTGAAGTTAGTAATGGCGGACCAATAAATAAGAAAATTCCAGCTAAAATAAACAGGTGTCTTTTTAAAATCAGAACTTAAAACTTGGGTGAGTTAGTGTTTAGTTAACATAGTTTTGAAATCCAAAGGAAAAACAAAATTTTTTTTTGGTCGTAGTACCACTTTAAATCCTTTTCAACAAATTAAGATTAACATTAAAATTTTTTTGGTCAGGTCTTGAGGGGGCTGCAAAAAATCACCTCTTGAAGATGGCCTAAACCTAACCCTAACCACACAATTGACTAACTTCACTTGCCTTTGCGTAAAAAGATGGTCTAAATATTGTGAATTTTTTTTCCTTTTTATTTTGAATCGTAAGGAAAAGGAGACCGTCAGATAAGAAAAGAAAATTATACGATGGCCCATCAGTTCAAAAAGAAAGAAAGCCTTCCAGGTGAGTTTACAGCAAATTAACTTTTTAAAAGCTAATTTGTAGTTTTAACTTTCCACTTTCTGTTCGTCTTGGTTAACTGAATTCCTGCGGTTATAATCATTGATTTCCCTAACCTTTTTCCTAGTTTTTCTGTCTTTCTTGATGATATCATATTTTCCAGGTCCCAAAGCCAAAGACCTTCAGTGGACAAAGTGGCAACGATTCCATCAGTTCAGTTTCACCCTCAACCGTCATCGTCTACCAAAATCCCACCCCCTCCTCCCATGCAGGTTCCACCCCCTCCCCGATCGAAAAAGCAATCATTAACACAGAGTATTCTAACAAAACCACCAAGCAAGAGTCATCGAGGAGCACTGCTCAGTGAAATTCAGAAAGGGACCAAACTGAAACGAGCAGTGACAGATGACAGAAGTGCGCCTCGCATATAATAGTGAAAGGCTTGCTCGGAATGTGTGAAACTCGCTCTCATTGAGTACTTTAATTCCGCTCGCGTTTGCGGTAAACGTGGCAACGACGTAAGAGAAGATTTAGCATTGCGTTTACGTGAAACGGCAAACGGCGGGTCAGTGCTGCTTTTCAGGAAAGCAAGGAAATCATTTTATTCTTATTGTCTCTCCTTCGAGAAGTCGCCGTTGTCTTTAGAAAACAAGCAACTGAGGAAAGAGCTAAACTAGTTTTTTTTTTAATCTTGGCGGAAAAACAAATTTCAGTTAGATGTTCGTCGTGCTCCGTAAATCTCTCTGTAAGCGACATGCTAATTTGCTCCGGTTGTCGACTGTGTTTAATTATACACGTTGTTGTTAGATATATGGGTACAGAAGAAGCATTTACAGTAACATGAACGCGAAATTTCTGGACATCCCTTGCTGTAACCGCTTTTCATGGAGGAGAACACGAGAAATTTTAAAATGTTACAGACAAGATATATGCTTTGTAGGGCAAGTATTTTACAAATTATTTGTTTAGATGTGCATTCTTCTTTGTTTTGCTTTCTCAAGTTTGCATGATCATGTGAAAACTCCATGAAAAAATTTCTTTGAGCTTTGCCTGATTTTCGGTTGTATGTATTATGTAATCCGCCGCCTTTGTTACTTGATACGAAACGGAGTAAATCTCTGATACTAGGTGGTAAAGTGACATCTTTTATCCTTTTTGACTTGATTTATCAAAATTGTTGTCACATTTCTCAATTTTATAACCCACAACCTTGGCTCTTGTTTCTTTGCTTATTTTTTCCTGACTTTAAATTTTGCAAGGGAATTACCGCTAAAGTTTCCGGCTTTTTCCCACGTATAGTAGCTTCTACGTGATATTAAGTTTGTATGTAGACTGAACACTCAGATGCAAATCTCAGTGGTATGAAGTCAAAATTACATTCACATTAATTGAATAGCTTTTCTCTCAAATGCAGTTTTTTTTATTCTTGTTGCTTGGTCCAGTCTTTTTTATCTACCGAAGTCCATCATCGCGACAAGATTGTAAAAAACATTGCTGGGAATTTTTTTCTTCACTTCTGAACTCGTAGACCTATTAATTAATTAATATTTGTCTGTCAGGAAATGCAAATGTCCCGTGGAAGAAATTGAATATACGAACACTTCGTAATCCGGAAAGACATCTGTTTTTTGGTTTTAAACTGACGCTCTCTCTCTCGAAGAAATTGCGTTCAGTTTGGAAAGGATCATCGGAAACTGCGGTGACTACTGCAGCTAGCTGCCCTTGTGGATGAGCCGGTAGCTCTTCCACTGAATGAGAATTTTCATGAAATCTCCACGACTTGAACGCGGACAATATCATGTTGGTGTTGTTCTTTTAATAATGGCGACTAATCTGGCGGAAAGAATGTGCTGCTCTGCAACTTCTACGTCCAGTCCTTCTGAATCAACAGTGACTCTAAACGGGTCTACTCTTGCAAGTAGTGACCAGGGTGCCTGGCGGCTTCGTACGTTTGACTGTTCTAAGAGGGGGGCATGGGGGGGCCCTAAACACCGCAACACCGCAAAAAAAATTAACGAACACCGCATCACCGCAAGAAAAGTCGACGAAACACCGTCACCGCAACAATTATTTTTAGCTACATGATTTTAACGTCTACAATTGACATAACACGTTTATACCTAAACAATTTTCTACAAAAAAAAAAAAAAACTCCTGGTAGCAGCGGTCAAGTTACTTATCAAATTACGTATTTATCAACGAAAACAGCTTCTCATTAGCAGCTTAATCGTATTGAAGATTAACTCGACAATGTTGGTCTGTATTTTATTACAAATTAAACACGATGGTACCTGCTTGTCATAAATTATCACGGATTGACGAAGTTTACGTGCTGAATTTAGGTCTGAGAAAGATCAAACAAGAAACCACAGCACCGCAAATGATTTCATTTCACCGAACACCGTAGCTTGAGAAACACAAACATCGCACACCGTTGGGTTTGCGATCACCGCAACACCGCAAATTGAGATTTTATTCACCGCATCACCGCATTGAAAAAACCATCAACACCGCAACACCGCAAATCCCCATGTCCCCCTCTTCTAAAATTTCTCCAAGTGCAACTCTCGTGCATTCAACCTCAACAGAAACACGAATTCTAAACGATAAAAGAAAAATAACCAGAAATATAAATAGTAAACCGAACGACTGTACTTATGAAAGCAATGGTTCCTTGTGTTCACGCTTTGTGGATAAATATTCGTCATTTTATCTGAAGGTAAGATTGAATCCGGGTAAATAATTAAGTTACCTATCCTTGGAATCGCACTGATTGATTTCTCAAAAATTGTCCGCTTCAGTTTTTATAAAAAAATCTACCACTTATTTTACCAAAAGAGATAGTCGTTTTTCAGTTAATATAGACATGTGTGTCAAATAGTCCTCATGAAAGAGCTCGCGTTACTTAACCCAAGTTTATGTAACAAACTTGCACACCCATGGGGAGTTGATTCTTCAGTGCTCGTCGGCACTTTCCAACCCCCGATTCTCGTTGACAGGAAACAACCCTTACTTCGTCCTATTAGTATAAACATTGCCTTTCTCAATTTAATTGACACGAACATTATAAAAATACAAATGGGACGTTAATATCTTATAGTTGACTGATGTCACCTGAAAATGTCTTCAACAGCAGTGTATGACTTTTGTTATTGATTAATAGACTGGTGGCTGGTTAATGCTGGGAATCGTTTTGGCGGGAGTAGCGGCTTTAGTTGTCACTCATATCCTGGGTATGAGAAGTATGCGCCGCCCTCGACGGAGACAACTTTCCCGTATTTTGTGGGTAGAAGCTCTCACAAAGTCTAAAGTGGCCAGATTTGTCTGACGTTTCGCTGACATTCTCATTAAAAGAAAACCGAAACAACACAGCCTATCCTTTCCGGAAAGCCGAAATCTCCCCAGTGACACTTAGCTAATGGGTCATCAGGATGCGGAACCCGTAGAAGATGGATAGAAGTAAAAAATAATAAAAGTCTCGTCGTGCATACTGTTACGTGCAGGAAACAGGTTACCAAGTTTGTGGTCACTATTTCCAAGAGAAAATGAGGGGACAGAGAAGGAGGCTCCCGGTCCAGCCCTTGGGATATGTCATGTCCACGAAAGTTGTTTTTAGACGAGCGGAAGTCTTCCGAGACGTCCGCATGCTGGCCAACCTCGTACCGATGTTTGAAAGAAAATATATATTCATAAGCCTTCCACGTACGCCATCATTTTCTCTTTTCACTAAGAACCTGAGAACGAAGCAAGACTGCATGCAAACGTCTCGGAAGACAGACTTCCCCTAGAACAAAGACTTCCGCTCGTCTAAAAATAACTTTCGTGGACATAACATATCCCGGCAAACGCCTTGAGCCTCCCTCTCTGTCCCCTCATTTTCTCTTGCTATTTCCAATAATTTTTTTGGATAGGCCACGTCGGGAAATACCATAATACTCTTTGTTTGTCCCCCCAAATTTTTAATAAGCATTGTTTTTGTTTTCTCTTGGGACCATTGTAAGTCCCAAGAGAAACTGGAAACAATGTATATGCAAAATTTGGGGGGACAAACAAAGAGTATCATGATGGTATTTCCCGTGGCCTATAGGCAGTCGGTTGATGTCTCCTTGAATAAAGGGAAGTTGATCTCCCTTCACATTGCAGTTCTCTACAGAATCTGCCTTCTCTTATATAGTTGTTTCCCGAGAACAGTCAAAATATCAAAACAAAACGACAATATTTATTGATACAGATATCGATGATTATAAAAAAAAAGAAAATTTGCAATAAGCTTGTTAACCGTTTTATGTAATTAGAACAATTTACCCTGTTGATGCAAATAGGGACGTATGGTAACATTGATGTTCAGGGGGATGGTACTTAAATTGTTTCCCTAGTATTGCACTGCGCATCCTGTTCTGCTTATAACACAGCGTTGGCCAAGTTCGAAATATTCAGGCATGGCTTCGAGACTGTAAGAGTCAAATTTCACGGCTCAGTTCGGTCTCACGGGAGATTTCTAAGCAAAAAAAATATTCAAATTTAACCATAAGGCCTAGTAACCATCTGTGGATATTGATATGTAATGTAATGTATTATTTATAAAGCGCCTTATCCCAGTTTCTAAGGCGCTTTACACTCTCATCACGAAAAAAGTTGGTAAAAACAAGTAAAACTACTTGAGTCTACCATACTTATTATATCAACTAGGAGTAACCAAAGGTTAGGAAATACGGGTTGGACGATTGCAAAATGAGGCAAACCACAGGAGTTTTGACCCTACAGATGTATAGCACGTGCATCACCTAGCTGAGGAACTGGGCCTAGGAACTGATGCTTAAAATTAAATCTAGAAGGGATCACATTTTCCGGATGAGTGAAATATATCTGTAAAGATCGAGTTGAACTAAGAGACCACAATGGACACATAATGAACACAACATGATATAATCAATCAGGAACCCATGACCCGGAGCCTACAACTCTACTGTGTTCGTGTAACGGCGTTTTCACAGACCGATTTAATTTTAGATTGAATTTCCCGCGAATGAGACTCCCACAGGAGCCCGATGACCAATTACAAGAAATTAAGCTGACGTCATAGGGTCACCGAACCGGAACTGCCTTTGTTTTTTGACCTAATTCGCGGGAAGGGCTAGTCTAAAAATAAACCTACTTGTGAAAACG
>NC_090870.1:2055560-2060560 GCF_036669935.1 Montipora foliosa | reverse complement strand
GTCCACGTTGTCGTCAAAACCTTACATTTAGTCATTTCACGTAGTAGTTTTGACGAGTACGGGAGAGAGTTGTTCAAAAATGCGTGCCGCACCGGCAGCACGATCATTTTGGTTCTTTTAATCAATAATATCACTGCTTTTTGGCGCTGTCGGTGCCGTAGCCGTCGTCGTTTCTTAACACTCCCTGATATCGAGGCGAGTGGTCAGGCAATCGAAGATGGCGCCCAAACTCTAAAATCACAGCGCCCAGAAAGAAGCGGCTCCAATAGAATGCATTCTCCTGACGTCCAACGCAATCATATAGACACAAGTTGATATATGAAAAAAAAATCATTAATAAACTGAATGCCTGTGAAGGGAAGGCAAACGCATAACAAATTGATTACGTTGAAAATAGGCATCATTTTTTCCCTCCGGAAAATGTCAACTGATAGGCCGGTTATCTGCACAGTTGGCCAATTGTTACAAAACTATACGTTGAAACGTGTCCTAATATAACTTATGATCCTGTTTTTTTTCCTATCAATTTCAGATTGCCAGGAAACAAACAACACAGAGGCAAAAACGTTCTTTCGCCATATTGTATATCCTTTCATAGACAGAACAAACGATGATTTTCTGGAATCTCCTATGGTATATCTAGCCAAAGACAACATGAAAAACATCGAATTAAGGGGTGGCTCAATTTTTCCAGAGAAGCATACCCTTACACCGGTGGCGACAGTGGATGACGTGATTCAATCCATTTTGAAAGCAAAAAGAGAGAAGAAAATTCTACGAGTCGCTGGAGCACAGCATTCCGTAAATAACGCCATTTTCCCTGACGATGGCGTAACCTTACTGTTGACGGGGGACTTGCGTAAAGTGGAAATACTGCGTGTCCGGAAAGAAAGGCGCAAGAAATGGCTGTACTGTCGCATCGGTGGAGGATGTTATCTGGGTAAAGATCCAATGGATCCAAATTCCAACCTGAAAAACTCAGCATGTTATCAAGTGGCTGTTCATGGGTTTGGTTTCCCTGAGCTTGGAGGCATCATCCAACAGTCAGTTGGCGGCTTCCTATCTACTGGTTCTGCAGGTGGAAGTTTGAAGCATAGCTTTTGCGACGTGATCCGCGAAATCGAGTTCGTGGATGGCAATGGTCAACTGCAGGTTGCCAAACCTGGAACGGATCTTTGGGCTGCAGTTGGTGTTTCCATGGGCCTCTTCGGCGTCATAACCCACGTTTCGTTCCGCCTGCCTCAAATGAGGCTTGTTGAGGGATCAGAGTCAGATCACAACTTTGCCGAATCAATGCTCGGACCGGACAAGGAAGGAAACAGCAAACTGAAGGAAAGCCTTGAGAAAAACGAGTACATGCGAGTGAACTGGTTCCCACAGAAGAAAGTAAAACGCGTTCAACAGTGGGTTGGGAAAAGAACCACCAGTGGAGACATCATTCCTTACAAGTCAGTTGTCTCCAATATCCTCGCTGCTGGAATGGCTGCAATCTCATTTGCAACGTGTGATTTTCTGCTTGAGAAGGCACATCCAACAGAAGTGGATTATGACATTATCGGAGCCATTTTGAGAGTGTTCGTGCCCCTTGAAAAGCCAAAGCGTTTCCGCGACACCTGGTATAAAACTCTGCCCATGGACAACGAGGTTCACACTGACACCATCCTTAAAGTGGATTTCACTGAAATCTGGATTCCCCTCGACCAATGTCAAACCGTCATTGATAAACTTCAGAAGCTTTTCGAGAACCAGAAAGCCTGCAACAACTTTGCAACTGAGATTTACGGTGCTAAGGAGACTCCATTTTGGTTGAGTATGTCGTACAACCAGAAAATGGTGCGCGTTGACCCTTACTGGTGGGCTTACAACAAAGGTGACAAAAGGACGTTCTTCTCCTATTTCTGGAATGTACTGCTCGATATTCCTGGAACGCGTCTTCATTGGGGCAAGTACCTTCCCCTTCCTAGTCAGGTGTGTGGGGATACAACATTCAACCTGGCATATTTGAAGAGCGTGTACCCCAAGATGGATGATTGGCTGACGATGCGTGAGAAGATGGATCCTGATCAAATGTTTGTCACAAAATATTGGCGAGACATCCTCGAAATACCAACGAAATACTAAAAAGCGGACTGATCTTAGTTGATTGAAGTGATTTCGCGTCTTTTCAGGATAAAGAAACTTTGCTGCTGCGGCACATCTTGTTAATAGAAAGAAGATTTAGATCTCTTTAGTTTCATTGACCAGTAAAAGAGAACGAAGAGTATTAGAGCCGGATATATAATGAGCTTTAAGGAGCGGCGATTACACAGAAGAAAGTGGGCTTGCACAAATCGGTTTTATTGGGGGTTCTTTTACGGAAAGATAAGGGCGGGCCACAGACATTTCTGTGGAATCCCGGGGACGGGTAGGTTAATTCCCCCAACCCCTCTCATCATGTTTCCCTCTGGTGGTACCCGTTTTTTTCTGAGGTCAGAACTAATCCTACTCCTAGACTAATTAGCTTACAACCTCATTGATCTCACCCTATCCGAAATTCTGCGGGGCTTTGGTATATTTCAAGTTACATGAAAATGATGTCTGGAGTTATCAAAACGTTGCAGCGTTAACTTATAACGCTTATCTTTATTCCAACTTGTTTATCTGAATCTAATCTAATTCATTCGCTTTGGTTTTAAGAATAGTTATTTCATGATTTATGACAATGTTACCATAATTAAACTAGCATCCATTTACCCTTTGAAACATAGCAGATGCAAAGGCTGTAAAAAAGATAACTTTGTTCTTAAGATGTCACTACATCATGAGTTATCATGAGAATCATTACACAAATAACCACAGTTTTCAAAAGCTGTTCTGGCTAAAGAAAATGGCCTTCTTTGTATCTTAATAAAGGCTTTTTTTGATCGCATTGTGCATGCAGTCGTAAAGGTGGTTCAAATATCTGGTTACCACCAGTATTAGCAAGTCATACAACAACTCATAAAAACCACTCCCTCGTCCCATCTCATCCTCAGATTATACGTGCTTTGCTTTCATTCAGCTGTCCAAAAGGAATGCGGCCTCTTGAAAGAATATTCCGATATTCGATGAACATACATGTACTAATTTCCCTTCTGCACATGCGCGCGTAATACGTTACCTTGTTCCCAGTCCATCAAACGATGGCAATGGATCCAAAATCAAATATTTTTGGAATGGTTAGAGCGCTGCATGACGAGGGAAAGATCAGGGTTTTCTGGTGAGATGAAGAAAAATGAGAAAACCATGTAAAATCTACTTAACTCTTGGCTGTGTCAGTTACTCCGAAAATAGCATTCCTCGCACGCACAAGTGTGATTCTACCGACAACTACTGAACTACCTAATGATAATGTTTTACGGGCCTCATAGTTTTGTATCTTCGACGATCTTCTCGTCATCATAAGAAACATCCAAATATTGATTGCAAAAGGACAAATTCATTACTGTCGTTGTGTTTATAGTGTGTTGTCCGCAGGTTGGTCCAATAACCATCACTATGCTTGAAGACCGCCTAACCGAAGGCGACAAAACTGATGATGGGCTTCTCCAGTGGTTAATCTTTCCACTTGTTACTAACTCTGGTGAGGACTGGATATCCAAGCTCGTAGTTGTACTTCTTTCGATGACACTCGTAAACTGTTTTAGAGAACCGTGAATTACGGCTGCTGCCTGTTGATTCCTATTTCTTCGCTTCGTTGTATCATTTCGGGAAGTGCCTCCCGGTCGAAGGCTTTTTTTTCTACCGCAAAACACATAGACAAAATACCGAACGTATCTTTTGCGAAACTGGTGCGTCAGGGTTCCATATACGATAGGGTTTACACATGCGTGTAAGTAAATCAGTGCCTCGGCACAAGTCCAGAAAGCTTTGGAAAGTTCCCTGTAGGATTCGCCCCCAAAATCGAACAACAACCAAGCAATCTGATTCGGCAGCATACACGCCATGAAAAGAAATACAATAACCGCTAAAGTTTGTATTATTTGCATGTTTTCAGTTCGCGTCTTCTGTTTGACTATTTGCCCACGGGAGTTTATTGACGTTCGCATTGGTAGCCGTGTTGTCATGAGCCAGAAGGAAGTTCTAAGGTACGCGGTGATTATTATCATTAAGGGGATCACGTACTGAAATCCAAATAACACTACAGTATATGCTTGCCTGAAATAAATGTGCGGCCATCTTTCTTCACACTGAGCATCACCCGATTTTGCCACAATCATCAATGGAACAATTGTGACAAAAGCGACAATCCAAATTAAGAGTATCCAAATTAGAGTAGCTTTTAGCTTGATTCTGGGCTGCAATGGGTTCGTGATTCCCCTGCATCGCTCTATTGACATTGAAGTTAAAGTAAAGACGCTCACAGAAAGACTCACCGACATCAAAGGCCAAATCAATTTGCAATAAAACATGTTCTTTTCAAATGTTTGAAACAGCTCATAAGTATAAAATGGGACAGAGCACCATAAAAACGTCAAATCTGCTGCTGCTAAGTTTAAAATGAAGAAGTCGTTTATGGTCCGTTTAGGTTTCCCTTTTACGACCACAATAACCAATACGTTTCCCAAGGAACCAAAAATAAAAAGAAAGCAATAGAAGACAATTTTGAAGCTTCGTTCAGCTTCGTTCAAACTTGTTGGCCTGGTTCCCGACTCCGCCACAGTATGTTCGCTTACGATAGATGATGTGTTGTTGATACTTGCTCCGCCTGATTCTTGAGGAAGCTGTTCTAAGCGAGCAACGCGGAACATTTTCACCATTAGAAGTTACCCCATGTCGTGAAGGACAAAGTAGTCTTTTTCCTATGCACGTCCTTTGCTAACTTTGATACACTCAGTTTTCAATTTTCTGCTCCCTGCGATACAGAATAGTGAACAAATTAACAAGAAGGATTATGAAAATGCACTGTCATTGATTGGTTCACCAGAAACTGCGTCAAGCCGGCGCCAGCGTGGCGTTTTCAAAGTTCATTCAATTTTTTT
>NC_090870.1:2035560-2050560 GCF_036669935.1 Montipora foliosa | reverse complement strand
AAGGGAGGGCGGAATCTTAGCAGGTCTCGAAGGTTATTTAGGGGAGCGTCTGAAAGCCAGAACAGGTAGATGAAGGAAAGCATCTGTAGTGTTTTTTTATTACGTTGAAGATGGAAGGAAGTGAAAAGCCACACGCTTATGCGGCGTAGGTCAGAGTACAGAAATTACAAGAGGTGCCTGCAAATATAATAATAATAATATTAACAATAATAATAATGATAATAATAATAATAATAATAATAATAATAATAATAATAATAATAATAATAATAACAATAATAATAAAGATATTATTAGTTAACAATTGTGGCCATACGTAGCTTGAAAGAAAACAACGTAAATAAGAAAGGAAAATAATAACAAAGGAATGAAAGTTGTGATATAAGTAAGCATAATACATGTATAAAAGATAATAGAATGAGGGAAGAGAAACTAAAGTGACAGTAATCTTTGAGTTTACTTTTATAATCGGAAAGGATGAGGGAAGTACGTAATGAAAGAGGAATACTGTTCCAAATTTGAGGACCTTGAACACGGTTGGAGTAAGAATGTTTCAAGGAGTGAAATGCAAGTTATCTCTTTGACGAGTAGAATAGTGATGATAGTCGGCATTGAGATTAAAGAGAGAGGAAAGTGGGATAGGGACACCCTTTTGCATTTGAAGTCTTCATATATGAAGCAAGTGACTTGATACTTACACTGAATGTGAAAAATGTTCAGTAACCTGAACTTCTTAAAAAGAGAGTAAGTGTGAGTACGCGCGGGGTGAATAAGTAATGATTCTGAGAACTTTTTATGAAGGCAGAACAGAGGTTGGATGAGTAAGTGGAGGCCCAGATAATCGAGCAATATTGGAGATAATGAAGTATTAGAGAATTAACGTTTGCAACGTTTGCAAAAACGTAACCCTTCCTTGCATTAGAAAATTACTCAAGGTGCATAGAGTATTGGATAGAAGAAATTGTCTCAATGTTATGATGATGCCAATAGATTTGGCGATTGTAGACAAAACTACAGCGCAGTGTGCTGACGACATTGCTTTGTTCTTTCCGAAGAAAAATGAATAATATGTCACACGTACTATGTTGGTACATGTTGTCACATGGTGTCAATCACGCCTACTGCGTTGCAATCCGCGAGGAAAATATTATTGTCAATATCATACCAGAGTAAATATGTCACAGGTTTATTTTTAATTTGTCTAGTTCGCGTTGCTCTCTATCTATACACAAACGCTACGACAATCTGGGTAGGCCAGGGTTTTGGGGTATACGGTATACAGGGGCTTTTTAAATCGGGTATACGGTATATTGCAGCTTAAATACGGGTATTCAGTATATCACTTTCTTTGAATTTCAGGTATACAGTATACAATGCTTCCATTCATTTTGGGTAGTTTTGGTTATTTTGGCGATTTTTTTTCGGGTATACTGGTATACCACTACCCTCCCCCCCCGGCCCCCTCTGGCCGACCCTGGACAATGTAAAAAGTAAACATTTGAAGAACACAGTTAAATGGATTCGCCGTTCAATAAACAACTCTTCACTCTGCTCACATGAAAGTGAAAGTAAGAAGTACGAAAATCTTTGTTTGCATGTTGCTTTGAACGTCCTTGTCACGTTAATTATGTGTTACAAAAGCACAAAAGTTGATCGAGGAATGAATCTAAATAAAAAGGCGATCGAATCTGTAATCTATCCTCACTGCATTCCTATTACCACATCGTGGTATACTAAGTTATGGGAAGTGTTCGCGACTACCATGGGCGGCAATAGAAATGCAAAGAGCGCGGTGGCGCTGTCAGCCACATCGTGGTATATCAAAACAGTGTTCAAAAGATGGAATGTTAAAGGAAATAAACGCCAACAATTTTATGGGGAAAAGCCCGAACAAAGCGCATAAAGAGCAAGTCTAAAAAAGGAAAAACACATCAAATCACAAGTGACGCGTGTTTACACTGTAATGTAATCTTCCACACGATCAATTTTCATTTTTAAGTCTTTTTCAAGCATCTAAAACGGAGAATCTTAAAAGGAAGCGCATCTTAAGATTAAGCGGCGTGGTTAGGGCGTTACGTTTGCAAGCTATTGTCCCGAATTCAATTCTATCACGCTTTGTAAATAGCCAACTGGTTGCCTCCTGCCAGTTTATGTTCTTAATCATGTTTCTGTTAAGTTTGAATTGTTTCTTTCAGATTATTAAAAGTTGGGTGCCTGTGAACATAGCTTGATAGCTAAATGTAGTTCCGTTATAAACAAAAGCATTTACATTTTTATCTAAATCGTAGGGAGCAGCCACAGTGTCACGCGAATAAACGATGTTGCAAGCAAAGGGAATAAACCCACTTCTACTGGCCGCTCTTTCCTCTCCAGCTCTATCACTATTTCCCTCATTCAGAAATCCTCAACAGACTTTACTAAGCCAAACAAAGGCTCGAGACGCGGGCGATTGTAAATATTTCTGTCGCAAGACTGAAATCACTACTGCAGCATGCGCAATGCGCTCTGAACGCAATCAGAACAAACGAAACAAACGATGCAGTTTATGACGTACAAATGTCGTCTAACAACAGATTTGACATGGAGGCAAAATGAGGCAGCTGTTGATAATTTCCTTTTTGTCGATGATCTTTACAGGTAAGATTTATTGTCGCGGCAGACATTTCTATATTTTACGGATGAAGAAAACTATGCTTTATGTATAAGCTTTATGCTTTATGTATATTTAGCCAATCAATTTCTCGGACAGACTTCGTGATGACAATCGCAATTCAAATCACCCTTCCCTAAAATTGACCGCTTTATTATTTGGACAATTGGATAATCAACTAACTAGAGAGCCACATAGTCGCTAACATAGTTTTCTTTCGTCGTCAGCGCTGTCTTTACGGTGTCATACCTGCCCTTCAGGTCAAGGAATAGACCTCCAATCTTGTATTGCTCACTCGCCCCAGGAATGCGCTTATTACGACAACGGTTGCTTCTTTGAATATCAAGGAAGAATGAAGAAAATGGGATGCGGCCGCGATTGGTTTCGGCCAGCGGGATGCCACAATACTGCATGCATCAAATGGTGTTACAGTGATTTGTGTAATAAGGGACTCATTAAACAGTCTCCATTCAGAAAAGAACTTAGTGACGAAGAAGCCAACGACGAGGATGTCTCGACAAGTGATTGGTGGAGTTCTTTGTTTGGAAGTAGTGCTGCAGTTTCTTTGGTATCACCTGGAATTTTCTTTCTTCTTCTTACATGTAATATTACTGATTTCTTATAATAAACTCCCCCCCCACCCCCCCCCCCAAAAAAAAAACATGTTAACAACCTGTAGCTCAGTTTGTGAGTGATCATGCCGTGAAATAAATGCAGATCACAAAGAGAAAATTTGTGTACGTCAAGTAACTTAACATGGTTAAGCCTGGGATTTTCTTGTTTAGCGTTTGTTACAAGCAAGCAGCGACACTAATCTAGCAAGCCGCTTCCTTACGCAAGGGTTACCTGTGGTGCTCGTTTCGCTTGTTGTTACTTGGTGTCATCGTTTACCTTCTTAACTTCCTTTCCCTGAGTATTTTCCTAGATTTTTTACTCCCGCCAGTGTTGACTGCGTTGTAATTGTCATTCGCTTTCTTACTTTGAAGCGATTAACGACGTTTCTTAGGTCGTTTTTGAACATTGTTCAGTTTTTTTCTCCGTTGAATGAATTTTTCTAAGGAAGTTAACAATGTTGAAAAGTTAATAATTAGCAACTATTCACCGAAGTGGAGGTGGCCAGTGGTGGATAAGCGGCGAGCTAAATATCCACCATTATTAAATTTTGAACCACAGATAATGCATTTCTCGTGCTCTGATTGGTTCACTCAATCTCGGTTATCAGCTCATATACCTTAGTTTGACCTTATCTGGTAAATGATTGCGCTAAGCGTTGCCAAGCTAAAAGTTTTTTCACCGGAAAGCGAAATTCCTCTTTGAATAGAGCAAAAAAAACGTTTTTGTGAAAAGTTGGGATCAATTCCGACGTTTAGAGGTACGCGAAAAAGTAAGAAATGTTTTTGTGATCAGCCTGCGCCTGTGTGACCACAAGGTCTTACACAAAATCGCATCAGTTATCATCAAGTTTTTTCGATTTCGGTCGGATTTGCTCGCTTTTTTCGCTCGTATTTCGTACTTTCTAAACTTCTGGAGTTTAAATTAATTAAGAAATTTAATAATTAACAATTATTCCATTCGCGCTTGATAGATATGAGACTGGTTATAGCCAACTCGGCGAATGGAATAATTGTTAACTAGCCACCGACAGTGAGGTGCATAGTTGTTTTAGTATATACTAAAACAGTGAGATAATATAGCGCAAAAAGATGATTTTAACTCATTTATTCGTGCAAAGATTATAACATTTACGGGCGCAAATTCCGCGCGAATTGCTCGGAGGTGAATAGCAAAGGATATACGGAGTTTGAGTAGCAAATCAGCGCACGCGTTCATCGCTATCCACTGTTTTACTACATAATGAATGTGATTATTGGATGAAAGTCCCATATGTCGCAACAGCTGATCAGCTACAAAACAATTCATAGTTTATGTCTATGCACACAATTGTAATAGCCAGCTTCCCCTTTCGTAACAATTGTTCTACTGTAAACTCTCAAAACTACTCGCAGCACATACCTTCCAACATGGAACGATTAAACGAAATATGCTGAAATTGCAGTCAGGAATTTGCATAATGACTATAAGAAATGTTGGACACTGACTTATTTGAACGTCAAACGACGTTTTTAAAAAACTTGGTAAAGACGTTTCGACCGAAAACGGTTTGAAAGATTAGACCGCGATAATAACCTAATAGAGCGCACTAACGTTTCCAAGGGAAACATAATGCGATTGTTAGAGTTCGTTCTGCGGAACAGCTATGTTACTTATGAAAAGGAGCACTATCATCAAACGTTTGGCTGCGCCATGGGCTCGCCTGTGAGTGCAACCATAGCCAACCTGGTGATGGAGTTTGTAGAGGAAAGAGCAATTTCCACGGCCGCCCACCCTCCAAGATGGTGGTATAGATACGTCGATGACAGCCACGTTTGTCTGCCAAAGGAGTACGTGCAGGAGTTCCATGCCCAACTCAACTCTATTAACCCACACATACAATTTACTAGTGAGGCTGAAAGCGACAACGGTCTCTCCTTTTTAGACACTACAACAGTTAGAGCAAACGGTCGCATACCGGTCCACGTGTACCGAAAGCCGACACACACTGATAAATATCTTGATTTCTACTCTCATCATCCAGCTCAACACAAAAGATCAGTATTTAATACACTCCTTGATAGAGCGGTGAAAATACCGTCAACAAATAGAGGGAAACGCAAAGAAAAGCAACATATTATGAAAGTATTGATGAACAACAACTATCCCTTGCAATTTATCAAGAAATGTGACTCCGCACGCAAAGCCAGGCATCGCGACTCCAACACTAACAACACTACAAATGAAGTAACAACACCATTTGTTCTCCTACCCTACGTGAAAGGCGTAACAGAAAGAGTGTCGAGAGTGCTACGCAACAACGGAATCAAACTTGGTTTTAAACCACTCAGCACTTTAGGCACAATCTTTTCAAGACCAAAGGACAAATCAACCCTGTTTCAGTCTCGATATATTGTATACAAAGTAAACTGCCTTGACTGCGATTTCGCATATTATGGCCAAACGAATAGAGCTCTGGCCACAAGGCTTAGTGAACATAGAAGAGCTGTCCGTGTTTGCGACGGCAATTCTAAAATTGCGCAATACGCAAACCAATTTGGCCATAATATTGACGTTGACCACGCCACTAGTTGACAAGGCAGTTGACTATCACGAGAGACTTATCCTGGAGGCTTGGAATTCAAAGAGAGACCAGAATGCGGGTAATGAACATATAGAAATTCCTGACATTTATGTTTCACTTGCATAATGTTCTTCGTCTCGCGCAGAGATCACGTGTACTCAGGCTTGTAGTCACACACATACGCAAATATGAACCGTTGAAAGAAGCTGTCGCTTTTTTGTCAAATTCAAACCGAGGATGACCGAAGGTTTTCGGTCGAAACCTCTTTACCAAGTTTTTTGAGAACGTCGTTTGACGTTCAAATAAGTCAGTGTCCAACATTTCTTATAGTCATTATGGAACGACTACTTAGCTATAAATGTTTTATCAAGGGTAGACAAAAAGTGTGGGTGCGGCAAATCATCATGAATTTTACATTGCAACTAGCAAAGGTATTTACAATTTTTGTTATCTCACTTAGGTTTACAGAGCAATCAAATCTCTAAACGCCTGAAGTCCACTGTTTACAGTTTCTACTCTTGCGTTAACTTGAAGCCGATAATTTTCCAAAACACTCGTCCCACACAAAGGTCGCTTGAACCACTCTCAACAGTCCAGGGGCCGCGGAGTACGTTTGAAAGTGGTGGGGGAGAAGTTTTGGTATGGATCACGGAAGTGTGTTTAGGAGAAAACAACACCGTAGGAAAAAGTGGGGGGGTGGGGCTATAGCCCCTTAGCCCCTCTCTCTCTCTCTCTCTGCGGCCCCTGCAGTCCAAAGTCAATTTTAAGCCGGTTGCTGGGATTGTGATGACTTTTTACAAAGGAAAAACAAAACAACGCCTCCATGACAAACGGAACATTTTAAGGCCCTCGTAAAAAATGACTACCCGCTAGCCATATTGCTGATCATATTAAAGCCACTGGAAAATTTTTAACGAGGGCCTTAAAACCTAAACCGCAGAGAGAGAGGGGCTAAGGGGCTATAGCCCCTCACTTTTTCCTGACATTTTTGCGTCAAGCAAAACTGACTTTCATTGCAAAATTAAGGAAACCTTATTAATTCAGCATTTCAATTACTAAGACAGCTTTTAATGTCAAGGATACCAGTGGCAAGCTGTTGACTTATTAATTAATTCCTCTTTTTTAATTTACTGTTAAGATCTTTTTTCTTAGTTCCAGACCCCTTACTAGACTAAGTACATTATAACAGTTACTTTTGAAAATGTATGTTGCCTAGCATACAAAACGTCAATTCTAAAAGTTTATAAAATGCGTTAGTTTACCATGCTTATCACCGCTGTTTGTATTTTATCTTTAATCTCGAATGCAACTTCTATATAGATCTTGAAAGATAGAAATAACTTGGAGAGAAAACTATAGAACCGATTAAACGCATATTGCCACAAACTAAGGGCTACGGGTCAGATCACCATACAATACAATACAATACAATTTATTTCCTCTTGACGTGGTGACTTAATTTAGTTACAGACGTTTATAGTTGCCGATGAAGTTTCCATTGTATGGAGTAAAAGTGCTTGAGCATGGTGGCCAAATAAACCATGTAGTTTCCTAGTTGGCCCCCATGTTACCTATTGATGTTACATTTGATACAGGCAAGGAAACAGAAAAAGTTTGGAAACATAGAACATGTTTAAAAATAATAATTGTAGTAAAGTAAAATATAGTAGAGGTACTGCGGACAAATTCTAGGAAGGAAAAGAATTTTGTATACGGAGCGAGAGATAATGCTTAATTTCAAGAGACCAGTTATTTTGAGTATTGCTTAGAGAGTAAGTAATGTTTGATATTTTTAGGAAAGGTGTACCCATTTAAATCTTTGAGGTATAATAGCTTTAACTGAAATCATCTGCTTGCCAGTATTCGTCCTAACATGTGGCTTATATAAGTTCTGTTAGACCTTTGTGCCAGAGGTGGGCAAATTTTAAGACGTGTAAAGAATAAACGTTATGTACGGTGAGAATGTCTAGCAAGTTCAGCAATGGGAGAGCACTCTCAGTATCTTTACCACGTGTATTTGCAAAGAATATTAATCGAGCAATATGATTTTGCTTGACCTGGACTTTCTGCAAGGAGGAAATATAGGTGCTGCCCCATGCCAAAATTGCGTATGATATGTAAGGATAAATGAGGTTATAGTAAATTTACTTAAGTTGCTTTACAGATAGGAAATGTCTTAGCTTTGATATTTAACAATTATTCCTCGAGCCCGAATGGGCTCTGAGTCAATAGCCCACGAGGCCGAAGGAATAATCGTTTTAGTAAAATCCAACTAGTTGGTCAAAAAAATATCGAGACAAAACATCTTTCGCTAGTTAAAGCTAGACTTTAATTGTTGTTTTGGTTTTCAAAGCTGGCGCTTTTCGCTACTAGTGGGGTATAACAAATAGCCTACTAGTAGCTCAACCAATCAGAACGCAGCATTGATAATAGACCACTAGTTGGATTTTACTAAAATGCCGATATTCCTTGAGATACGAGAGCAGATGTACGAACTATGATACTTCCACGAGACGCAGTCATCAATCATTACCCCTAGATACTTAATATGACTTTTACGGACTAAGGAATGACTCGTTCAAAATAACATGATCATCAGGATTAGATAGAGGACTCAGTTAAGTTACGTAAACGGAATCTTCCTAGTAGATACAACCGTGACAGACAATGCAAGGCAGGATTCAAACGCGCAGGCGCTGAATAGACTGGTAATGAACAAGATCTAACAATAGAACACTCTTGACAATAAAGAGGTTTTATCAATGGAAATCTTCACAATTAGCACAATAACTAAATGAATTTCCTTACCTAAAGGTGCATTGGTCCGAAAATCTCCATAAAGTTTGCCGGAGAACAACAAAACTAAGACAAAAACCATTATTTTGGACCAACAGCGCTACCATTTATGACATCGACTGTCTCGGTCCGTTGATCTTCATGACTAGCCACGTTGAGGACCTCTCTGATGCCAGGAAACTCAGGTGCAGCTTTGTTTATTACAGTATATAAATCAAAGTCACATACCTACTTGTAAAAATTTTACAGTCGCAGTTCGTGTCAGCTAAGCTCGAATAATTCATAAAGAAAGCCGGCGTTTAATTTTAATGGTAATTCTGTAAACGCTCGTTGCTAACCTTAAATCAAAAGGTATAAAATGCGCTAACAATCTTTGATGGGTTTTACGAAGGTATTATTTATATTAACGTTGTTGAATAGGGTTAGGGTATTGACAGCACAAGGCGATCGCTGAATTCAATTCGCATTCAATTCGCATGTAAATTGCACGGAAATCCGCAAAACGGAAAATTTCTGGCGGAGAAATAAATGAATGAAATCTTGTTCGATATCGTCTTGATCTCTGTATTAGTAGTAGGCCTTTACACCGTTCCATTCTGAAATCAACTTTGATAGTATACTCATTCGGCATAAACAGAAAAAATCATCTATGCTAAGTGTTTCCACATTTTTGATAACAAAAAAAAAAACAACGAAAACTCTCCTGAAACCCCAAAAGCGACAAAATATATAGAAATTTCGTCAAGACACAGAATTAGGGCTTTTTTCTTTGTTAGGACTGGGAATATGACTGAATTTATGATTATAGCCTTAAGTTCAAAAATGAAGTAATTGCCGTACACCCGGTCCGACGTGTTGGAGATTGCTTTTGCGAAATATTTTATCTAACGGGTCTTGTGTCCAATAATGTCGTACAGCAAAGTCGCAATTTCGCGTCAAGTAACAAAGAAATAAAAATCTTTCTGCTTAGGACACATTAAACTGTTAAGTTACCAATAACTAAAAATTTGGGTGAAAAAGATCCCTGCATTCACAGAATAGTAGAAGCTACATCACTCGGCTGAGTTTGCTTTATCCTCTGATGCGAAATCGACCGGAAAACAGGCCGGGACTCGTTACTTGCAATTGTCATCCATCGAAATAAATGACCGCTAATATATATATATATATATATATACATTTTTTCGAATTAATATGATTATATTTAGGTTAGATGGGGACAGTGGTTCCTCTAATTCAATTTAAGAAATGACCTTATTTGTCTTATTTTACAGTTTCATTGAGTTGATTTGCTTACTTTTCAGTAAAAATGATCGTCGCATATTTATATTGATTACGACCTCTTGAATTGTAATTATGGAATCATATAAACGTGTGTATGCAGTAACTTTACCGTCCATTTTGGCAATCTGTAAAAGCGAGAAACAGCGAAAACGATTTTCTAAGTAGAGCAGATGGTTTGTTGTTGTTGTTGAAAACTTCCTGTGTCTTCTTGTACGAATAGAACGCACATTAGTCTTACGGTCCTAGCCAAACGGCAGTCATCTTCTTCCTTTGTTGTGTTCGTTAACAGCACAATTGAAATCCCTTTTGGCTTAAATACAGAGGAAGGAAAACGTGTTCCCTACCGACTTATACGTTAAAGAAGCACCAAATTAGTGGTTTACAAACATTGACGTCACATTTCTTTTGATTTTCAAATTTGCCAACCACAGAACAAATTAAAAAAGTCATTGTTTCAACAGCCAATTAGGTTCTGGTTGGTATGTTAATAACAATGGGTGACGTCACCAGAAACATCACTATTGCGTATCCTACGAAAATTTTACTATTTTGCTTAGCTAACGCCAACAAAACTGTCATTAAATGAAAGGAAAGGGTTCAAAGTCCAATTGATGCATGGAATAATTACACACAATAGCCCATATTCGTATTCCTAGTATTGGACTGGAACTAGCTTGCAATGGAGACTAATGCGGGGGAATATATTAAAAAGTAGTTGCATTTCAAAAGATTCCCCCGCATTATAGCCTCCATTGCAAGCTAGTTCCAGTCCAATACTGAGAATACGAATATGGTCTATTAACGTGCGAAAGTGAAGTGAAGCTGTCCTTTTCCCCCACCCCCAATTTCATCAAAATAAATGATGTTAATGCTGAGGAAGCGCTCACTTCCAAACACCATTTAAAAATGTGTTCGGATAAGTAAGTCTCAAGTTTGTTCTAAATGCCCGCATCTACCGCCTGGCATCTGCGAAAGGAGCACATGCGCATGCAGATGCTGCTATGCGGACATGCTCCGTACTCACTATAAACGAATCTCTTAGTTCTTGTCATTCTTGTCAACACCGCTGTGCAATTCACTTTCAATCAAATATTTTGAGCATAACGGACATAGCCGTACAATCAACCGGAACTGATATTATTGCATTGGCTGTAACAGGTCAGTTGTAAAAGGAGATGGAAAAGGCGTTGCACTAGTCCTAATACATTTTAACTTAGTGAAGACATGAAAAATGCCGGGTGACAATGGAAGATTTCCACGTCAAATTAAAACCACATAAGGTATGAGCTATAAGCAGGGGTATCGTTAAAAAATTAATGTTTTTTGATCCTGTAAGTTTTATATATCATAACTTCCATTGCCTATGTAAAGATTCTCCGGGTTTTCCTCCTCGAAAACTGTACTGATGTACTGTAATCGCGAGTATGATAGGCTGCTGTCAATAGAGAAAGAATTAACACAAGTATACTTTTCTTTAATATTTTCATTTTTTGAATATCACATTTCTGTCGGAAAAAAGAAAAGAAACTGAGAAATAGTCCGATGTTAGTTTGAAGTAGTTACGTGGTGTTAGAGTTAGAATGTATCAATCGAATATAGTGAAATATACAAGTTTTCATTTGATGCTAAAACCGTCATCAGGTTGCCTTAACAGAAAGGAATCCTTCTATTTCAAATTTCTCTGACGGAGCTAAAATGTTGCGTAAACTTTTTGATCGCAGAAACACAGTAAAACACACTGTAATTACAGCTTGATCAAACACTGTAAAACCGGTGCTTCGACCATTAATAACAGAGAAGCCGATCTGCTGAGATAACACAAAACAGAGTTTTACCGGCTAAAGAAAATTGAATAACAAAAGAGACGGTTCCTGCCAAATCGGCGCAAGAAAAATTCATGCAACTTGCCAGCACAAGAACTCTGTTAAGCCAGCTATGACAGTCGTGAAATCAAGGTATGATATATTCTGGGATTTTTTCTGATTTTGATGAAGGAAAATTAATTTCTTTCAGTCAGGGAAGGTCATAAATGCAACCCTTGTACTTGTTCTTACAATCAAAAACAAAAATTTTTCATTTTGAATATAACAACACCATGTCTCCACACTTAAAGAATACGAATCGAACACTGGGGGAACGGAAAGCCGGCAACATGAAATATTCTCACCACTGTGACGAATAAATACTCACACTCACCAAGTGGCCCGTTAAAAATATAACCAGTGCCAAATCAGACACGGTACTGAGTAAAACGATTAGTATTAATTGAACATGATGAGATTATATCAAAAACAACTTCGGAGAATATTAAAGCGTTTCGTAGACAACTTTGGCGGTCTATGTTATCTTTCGTAAAAAGAATTGCTGAAATTTCGTCCTAGCGGAGCCAGATAAGCTTAAGCACTCGGAGAATAGCGGCAAGTTCGCCGCCATTATGAAAGAGTTGAGAAAACGGAGATCGCATGTGAATGGTGCGATGATCAGTGTCGTTCTTACAAACTATCTATCATGCTTACAAACGACGAGACATCAAATACCGTGTTTTTCATCAGCAACACCTTAAACCTGATTAAGTTAAAAGACAAACTAAAAGAACTTGATCTTTACAATGTTTCCAAAAATTAACATTGCCTAAAGCGTTACCACCATCCTTTTCTTGATTGAATATACAAATACATGTTCTGTGTACATAACATATCCACTCTTGCAACATATTTTTGCGGCATTGACAACAAAGAAAAGCTCTACCTTTATTGCATTTATATTACAAAGGCCAAAGCGACTCAAACATAAAAAAAGCTTCATTTTATGGGATTTCAAAGCGCCGGAATGAAATTTTCCGGAGTGGAGGCATTAATGAATAAGTTTTGTTTCCTGTCATATTTTACCTAGCTTGCCTTACGCACTCAATTTTTTTTTTCAGAAATAGAAGTAATTTTACTTTAGTGAACTTGTTTTTACTTACAGACAAGTTTGCGAGACATCTATAAGTTCCAGCACGTGTTTCTCTTGTTAATGAGAGCGATCAGTCCTAAAGTAACTATTGACTCAAATTCCAAATGAAAATCAGATTGAAAGATAGTTCATTAAAATTTCCAACATTACTGTCCCGACAGTAAAATTTAAAAATGATAAACTTTCATGTTTGCACAGCGTTTGATACATAAATAAACTGTGCGCTTTTTCAGTCTTATACCCCCACACGAATCAGTAATGCCACTTAAAAGCTTCCGTTCATTTTAATAACTAAAAACAGCGTAAAATGGTCTTTTTGCGAAAACGAAATAAAACAAGCCGACCAGGGTTTTACAAGTTTATTGTCATTCAAATCCGGAGCAGTGGTTGAATAAGATCAATTAATGGCCAGGTTTACTTAGATATAATCTGCGCTCCGGTGGCTCAAAGGTCGAGGGCAATTCATCGTCATTGATTCAATCACGTAGTGGGTTCACAAGAGATTGATCAAAGAAGAACCAATATTCTTTAACCACCAAATTAGCAAAACAGAAAGCAACGCGATTTTGATCTTACGTCTTGCAGCTGCTCACGAACGATCTTTAAAAGCTTCGATCATTAAACAAAGGTTAGTTAGATCTTCAGTAATTGCGTTCAACCTTCTTTCCGAGCTCTTCTTACATATACAGTGGTCCTGGGTAACAGCCTCATGATATAGTTACTACTACACCTTTAAGCAATTCCCGAAGTAACACTTTATCGATAAAAATTAGAATATTGTAAATTATCAGCAATCAAAGCTTTCCCAACAAAGAAAGCTTTCTGGATCCTAGATTAATTGATTAATTGACGTAACGTCACATCTAAGAATTCACTGCTGCTTAAGAGAAATGAAATTTTATCTTTTTTGCTCCTAGGTTGCTCCATCGGAAATATAACTTAGAAAAAGAGGCAAAATTGTCAAGGAGTCACTTGTTTCGTCCAAAATTCCCCAAGTGAAATTTACCCAAGGGATCTTGTCGCTGACAAAGAAGACGACATGTCCACTAACTCCACCAACACAGGTCAACAAAGGCTTACAGAAAGAAACGTGCGTGTTGGGTTTTATATCGCCACATTCGTCGTCGGGCTGATTGGAAACTTGCTTGTCTTGACCGTTATTGCGGCCAAACGCACCAAGAAAACAGTCAACGATTTTTTCATAATGAATTTAGCTGTGTCAGACCTTTTACTCATATTTTTCCTTCCCATCCATATTTACGGCATGTTTCATTCCATTCCCGTGAACCCGTTCCTGTGTCATTTCATTTTTCCGTTAATGACCGTGTCATTCTTCGTCAGTGTATATACTCTGACTTCAATGGCGATCCATCGCTGTCACGTGATCTTAAACCCGTTTAAACAAGAAATGCGTCAGAAGTCCGCGATGCTGTGGATTACATTATTGTGGATTCTTTCCTTTATTAATGTCCTTCCCCTGATGATTGTCACAAGGCCTGAGCAATCGAGCGAATGCATTGAAAACTGGCCAAGTTTGAATCACAGACGGGCATACACTGCAACGTTATTCGTCCTACAGTACGTACTTCCTTTAGTTGTTATCGCAATAGCGTACATAAGAATCGGCTTGGATCTGAACCGTTCGTTCCAATGCTGTTGCAAACGCAAGTTGGCCGACAAGACAATAGAAAACCAAGCAAGGAGACGCGAGAATTTCAAAGTAACAAAAACCCTGGCGATCATCGTAGGTATATTTGCAGTATGTATGCTACCGAGTCAAGTGGGGTGGATGTTACTTGACTTTGGAAGTGAACACCAACAAAGGATCGCCGCAAATGTTATATTCAAGTTTTCCCTTGTGCTAACAGTTTTCCACAGCTGTCTTAATCCCCTTGTGTACGGAAGTATCACCAAACAATTCAGGCGTGGCTACGTTAAATATCTTTCGTACTTGTGTTGCTGTTGCAGACATTCGATCTTGCAGAGATTGAAAATTTTGCGTCCCATTCAAAGTTCCTTACAGCAATCGAAAAGCAAAATGAATGGAATGCCAGGACACAATAGGCTTGACAGAGTTTCTGTCTCTGAACGTATTGCACATAGAGACGCACATCTCATAAATGAACTGATTGTGGACTCC
>NC_090870.1:2020560-2025560 GCF_036669935.1 Montipora foliosa | reverse complement strand
GGACACCATGTCTCAAGAGAAATTGCAAACAATGATTATGCAAAATTTTTGAGGCGTAAAAGAGGTGTCTTAAGGGATTGTACAAGTAGTGAATAGCATAGAATTTATCAGTGTTCTCAGTTCCTGGAGGTACCCGAGCAAAATTGATATGTCAAGACTAAAAAGTCAAATTATTTTAAGTGAGAACAAAACCTTTATTATTACCTTGTTTAAGTGGAAAAAAAGAATTACAAAATATATTAAAATACAACGGGAGCCCTTATCGATCAGTTATTGATCTGGCCTGGGTCCTACCGCCTAAAGATAACGATCCCACGATACTCTATCAACTCGCCAAACGGAGGATGCCTACTAAGCAATCTATCGTATAAAAATGCTTCAGCTTCCTTCTAAAAAAAACTCTTTTTCCTGTATACACGAACAAACCATCTGCTGCTAATGTTGCTTTAAAAAAAGGAAATTGACTAGGATTGTTGGTATTCCAATCATTACAAATTCTGCAACAATGAGATATCAGCCGGTTTGAGACAAATGGGCGTGAACTTCCTAGCTATTACACAAGACTTGCTTTCAAGGGGAGTTCTTCATTTAAAGCTGTTATTTAACGGCTGAATACTCTAACACATTAGACCGCAAGCATATGGAATACCGTTTTAGTTACAAGGTAAGTCAGTTATCGGCTTGCTTGCTGGCTCGTTGATCATTTGTCGGTTTGTGTGACAACTCACTCTAAATAAGCAAAAATGCTTTTCAATTCCAGATTTACATAAACTCTGTGCTCGTTACCCAGATTATTACAAGAACGCCAAAGTTTCCCCGTTCAAATCAGATTGCATCCTTAACGTTTTTCAATTTTTACAGTTTATAGTTCAATCACTATTGTCGAAAACATTGAAGAAAAGTATTTTACAAATACAAAGCTTGAGAAAGAAAATGTCCGTAGGGTTTTTCCGCCAAGAATAATGCTTAGTCGAAAAATATTTGGCGCAGCGTTATTGAGAATACATTTAGTGACGATGAATCTACCTGAAGTTGAAAGTAATTGCAAACGTTTGTCTTCTTCGCGAAGTATATCAGTGGCATTGTGTTTTTAAAAGGACAGAGAAAGAGGGTACAGGATAGAAAAAGAGAGATTAAATATAGACTCTTCGAAGCCATTGACCTTCAAATACAGCTGCCGTGTTGTTTTTAATCCCAAATAAACGTTTAAAACGTATCATAGATACATTGTTATTTGCATAAATAACCTTGTGAAGAATGTGCTCACCAAATCATACAAGAGTGTTGTATTGTTCAAAACTTGCTTCTGTAGGAACGAAATCTTCAAATATAGCCAGTGTTAAAAGCCTTAGCATAAGTGACCGGAATAAGTTTTAAAACAAAATATACAAAGGGAATCGCTTTGTTCAAGACAATTATCGCATATAAGGGAGCGGAATTTCAAAGAAAACATTGATGTTACTTAGATCAGTTAAAAGGGGCGCATTCACGTGGCATCTTGGCCAACTATTTCTACTGGGACTCGAGCTCTTTTCTGATAGCAATGTCTTCTTTTGAGTCGGTCAAAAATATGGCCGCTAATCATGTAGGCGAAGCAAGAATTACGTTTCAAGCTATTTCAAGAAAGACATAACATCCGGGTCTAGGCCATCAACCACTTAAGGACGAGAACATTCCGGTCATGATACCCTTTACAAGGAAACCCCGTAGCTTTCCGCACGCGGTCTGTGATTGAAGAACGAAACAATAGGTGATGAAAACGAAGCTACAAGTCATTGAAAACAGCACTCTGGAATAGCTACAAGATTACTTCCTCAGGATCCCTTCATACCAGTGCAATTCTCATAGAACAGAGAGTGGTCCTTACAATCAGAAGCAAAACCACGTATTTCAGTAGACTGCGAGCAGTCTCTTTTTTCACAAAAATCGTTGAAACGACTTTCAAATGGCTGAAGCTGTGTGTCGCAAATACTGCGGGCGTTGGTCCCGCGGTATTTGCGACCCGCAGCTTCAGCCATTTTGAAAGTTCGTTTCAATAAGACAGAGTGCTCGTAGTCTACGCATTTTAGCTGCAAAAGAGGTCCACTCTACTTGTTAAGGACGTACTGACCAAAAAATACGTGCCATTTTCTGTAAAAATTTCTCGATAAATATGTAAATGATGTGCAAATCAAAACGACAATCGGTTCTCTTGAGATAAGGCTACTGGTTGTAATATGTAACCCGAATCATACAACCATAAACCGGGAATTTGTTTGGGGAATGCTCTTAGAAGAAAAAATTAAATTGATTGCCGTAAAGGTCTATATATTCTTCCAAGAGACCAACGCATGAAAGTTTAACATAGAAGAGATTCCGTCATTTGTGTTCACTGCTAAAATTGTGCTAAATATATATATATATATATATATATATATATATATATATCCAACGATAATAATAATAAGGCTGCCAAACACTGTAAAATAGTGCTCAATACACATAAGTGTAGAGCTAAATCGTAGAAAGGTGAGGCTAATGAAACCAACACATGATTCACTGTTACTCCGAGTTTCGTGCTTTCGTGCTTTTCTTTATTAAATACTGTCTGATGAGTGCGTAAGCACGAAACTCGGAGTAACAGTGAATCATGTGTTGGTTTCATTAGCCTCACCTTTCTATATATCCAACGATAAACATTTAAATTCCGTCAAACTTTATAACTAGTTGAAACCTTTCGATCAGTAGCCGACATGGATGTTCATCTTAAACCAATTTCAAATCTTACTGAGTAGGCTGTCATAAACCCGAACTTTTCGTTAACAGATTTCTAACCATTTACTTGACCACCTATGAGCAAGGTAACAAATGAAAAGAGACTTCGTTTCTTACGCGGATTATAGTAAAATGGCATCACCACTTATCGCTTCATAGCCTGCAGAATTTTCAGGCAATGAAAACCTCAGCATATTGTACCGATGGACGGTTTTGATATCTTCTTGAATAAACAAAGATGGTAAAATGAGTAACATAAAATCACACAGGCAGAAGATGGGAAAACGACTTCAGAGTTTCAAAACTGACAGAGTGCAACTTGGGCCTAGTTTCACAAAGCGCAGAGAAAATTATACGATGCTTGTTCCAAACACAAAGTTTTGATAGGTGGGCTTAAGTATCTCGATCGTTGTTTGACGGCTTCGCTGAACTGGTTCTACGGTGTATTTGAATGTTTCATGCTAAAGAAGAACACATCTTCGTTAGCTTTCGTTTTACTGCGCGAGTTTTCATTATTTCACTTTTAAAACGATTTCTTAGCACAAAAAAACCATTCTAGAAAAAATCAAATAAAACAGCGGCAATCTTTTCATTTCCAATTTTATCGTACATTAATCAAATCCACAAAAGCTGGTGGAAAATATCATTACGACCATGGCATTTGAAAGTAAATAGAAGAAAACTCTGTCGATCAAAAATTATTACTCGTTTCGCTTCAATTTTTTAAGACCGACTGATACTTTGCCTCGTTAATTACAAAACAGCGGGTTTCAATTTCCAAGGTTATTTTAGGTGATTACCAAGAACGAGCTTTACTGAAACCGACAGCTCTCTTCTTCTTATCCAATGTGACTTAGTTCACCAGGACAAAATAAGTAGACAAGCAGTTTAATTGTGAAGAGAACAGACGCAAATTCGTAAGATTGAGAGTCAAGTGAAATGACTTGACAATCGATCAAACAGGATGTTTTGTTTTGAAAATATAAGTGTCATTACACGAGTATTCTATAATTGAGAACAAAATCCATATTCAACTTATAACCTGTGTACCAGGATATTTACTGTTTCCTAAATTGCAGAAGCCATTGGCGTCACTATAAGTTAACCTCAAGGTAAGGTCTCCGATTTAAGTTAGTGCACCGGCAGTTTAAGATGAATAACCGATAATGCGATTAAGATAGAGGACCAACAGAAATGGCAAGTTAGCGAGCCCAAATCAAGGAGATGAAAGGACAGCTCGACGCTTGGCTAACGACTCAGTTTTGTTTTAATATACAATCCTAATACCAAAGCTGTTGCTGAACCAATTTCTTTGTTTCTTCACAATAATCGCCACCCGAATAGATCTGAAATTTCAGTTAAAAAATAATTAAAAAGCGTCTTTGATAATTGGTCCGCAATTCGCAATAAAACTCTTCTCATAATATCAAATCGAGAGACGGATATCACGTCGGCATTCCTTACTCAAAATTATTCACCTTATGACATGCTGACCAACGTCTCATAAGCGCGTTTCATTACAAATTCCTTGGATTTTCTTGAATTTATTGAGGTCGGAACGCCGCGCAAAAGACTGATAATATCTTACATTCCAGACTGCTATCACAAAAGAAACTTTTAATAAAAAATCAACCGATTTTTGGCTGCTTAACGAACAGTCCTATTCCTTGGTTTCGAATTGACTAATTATTGTCGAGGAACATTAGTGACAAACACTTGAAAAAGCTTGTCAATGACGTTTTAAAAAAATTGACGATCACATTCAGTTTAGGTTTACCGCGATGCTTCCCTAGTTATTCCATTTTTATACTAAACCAGTTTGACTTGCTCACAGGTTCGAAAAATCACTCTGAGCGAGAGGGTAAGGGAAAGCAACCAAGAAGTTTAAGACTGCCTTGCAAGACCAACGGTGACAACACAGTTCCCAAAATGTCGAACAGCACAGATGTGGAGATACCTGGTGAAACGAAAAGGCAAGCAATGTTAGGCTTCTACATAGGTATCTTGATTGTCGGCTTTGCTGGAAACAGCTTGGTTATGGCTGTAGTGGCAGGAAAGAGACACAAAAGGTCTGTTTACGATCTCTTTATCCTCAATCTAGGTATTTCTGATTTCAGTTTCATTGTATTTACCATGCCTACTTACATCTATGAGAACGTGAAAGGGATTTACAAGACTCTGTACTATTGTCGAATCGTTCAACCTCTGTTAACAATCTTCTACTTTCTAAGCATCTTCACCATAAC
>NC_090870.1:2008060-2010560 GCF_036669935.1 Montipora foliosa | reverse complement strand
ATAGAAGTTTGCAATTGTTGCTTGAGGTAATAGTCTAGAGTATTCAACATTTAATACCACTTTGATTCAATAAATGGACCTGGAACAAATAGAACTGGAAGAACGAGGGTGCTGACTTACAACACGGTCGTTGAACTCGTTCTGTCAGAGGTACTTGTACTTCTTCTAAACTTTGCCCGATAAAATGTTTCCCTTTAGCCGAATAATAAGATGGGTTAAGACATAATAAGGATCCCTCACCCAAAGGGGATTTCCAAGGATTGTTACATCGATCCACTTTTAAGGGACATCCAGCAAATTTAGCGTAAGCCTAAAAGAAAAATTGGGATATTAATAAAAACCCATTCCAAAGAAAGCAAACTTATGGCCTCATTAACGAACCAAAACTTCTAAACAACGTGTGTCAATTGAGGGAAGACTCCAATCACCAGACCAAGCTCGCACCTCCATCACAGCCGCCATCTTAAATTTACATACTTCCCATAATGCACTTGTTTCCAGTATGCAGTGCTTACTATTGTTATTGCGCATACGTTCTGCGCATCTGCGAGAAAATGTTTATTTTAAAGGAGGTCGGGGTCACATGTGTGTTCATTTTCATTAACTCCAGTACCTTTTTCAGACCCGTTGTCGCAAGTAAAGAGCGTAAGAACTTTATTTACAAACAGAACAGAACTAAACAGAACAGGAGTTGAGTACCCTTTGTGTACAGTAGTTTTTCTAAGTACGTAAAAAACAATCATCGTATGTTGCAGCAATGTCCACACATGCATTGTTTTGGTTTCCTACTGTACTGAAGTACAGTAATCTACATTTCTAAAAAATTATTTTCAAGGAAAAACCTGAACATCAGCTATCACATTGCCTTAAAATATCGTTCCAATCGGCTCTGTTTACTCTCCTTTGAATTGCAACTTCTCCCACTTTGTCGCCAAGGAGCTGAGACTAAATCCATTAGCAACCTTAACCTCCCCTCTATGAATAAAAAAAGCAGAAATGTTTTGGACACTGTCCAGAACGTCCTTGAAACTTTTCAAAGTGGTTGTTTGGTTTGAGCGTTCGCCTTCACCTGGGGTATCTTCTTTTTCCATTTCATTCTCGTTGTCACTCTCTATTTCCATGACATCGTGAGAAGTGCCAATGGCCTCCAGCAGCTGTTGTTCGGTAAGAAGACTGTAACAAGTTGCCGTTGGAAGTTCGTTATCGGGCTCCAGGTAAGTACTGATTCCACTTCCAGGTGCAACCTGTTGGACACGATTCTCCAGTTCCTCATTGACCGAGACATCAAGATCAGCTAAGTGATCCCCCTCTCTTGTCACAGTACTGACGGTAGCTTCAGCTGAGGAAGTGCTGGAAATTCCAGCTGCTGCAAAACATTTGATAATGGTATCGTTCTCGACCTTAGACCAAGCAGTCCTCATCCACCTTATGGCTTGCAGCACGTCCAATGTTTTGGCAATGTCTGTTGCACTGTCGTGGTCTGTGGTCATTTTAATAATATGACGAAGTAGCAACTTTCTGTAATGGACTTTAAAGTTCTGGATTATTCCGAAATCTAAAGGTTGCAGCTTGGACATGCAGTTTACAGGAAAAAACACAAGTTTAACATTGGAATAGCGTCCCTTGAGATCATAGGGGTGGCATCCAGCAGAGTCAATGAATAAAAGTATTGATCGATTCTGGGCCTTGAAAGAGCTGTTTAACTGGCTGAGGAGCTTGTGAAGGATATCAGATGTCATCCAAGCCTTCTGTTGATTCAAATACTGACAAGAAAGATCATCTTTGTTTATATTCTTCAGGCACTTTGGATTCGCATACTTTCCGATTACAACTGGTTATCCCCTTTCCCCAGTAGCAGAAACGAAGAAAGCAACAGTTAACCGCTCTTTTGACTTCTTGCCTCCTTTGCATTTCTTTGCTTTCTCCGAAAGGCTCTTATCCGGAAGTGCGCGGTAAAAGCAGCCAGTTTCATCTATGTTCCAGATGTCTTGCATCTCATATCCAGAGATAATAGACCCAAGACGCTCTTTCCAAGAGTACACTGTAGCCTCTGACACATCAGCAGATTCACCACAGAGTTTCACGGTGTTGCGAGAGGTTGTTGCGCTCTTTAAATCTCGCAAGCCAGCCGCTTGACGCCTTGAACTCAGGGAAACCAAGTTTCTCTGCTGCTTTCATTGCAAACTCCTGGATAACAGGACCATCGACTGGAATGCGTTGTTCGGTTTTCTTCTTGAACTATTCCCATACAGCATCATTCACGTCCGAGTATTGTGAAGTACGGTTACGCTTCTACGCACTGGAAAATCCTCTTTCGTACTCCTGTCTTACACTGGTCTTCTGTTTCAGAATGTTACTTACTTTTGTTTTTCCGCAACCGAATTTCTCAGCAAGTTTGCGTACTCCTGTCAATCCTTTGCTATTTTCGTATTCTAGGATTTGAAAACGTTTTTCTAAAGGTAATTCGTTCCTTGCTTTCCGCTTTGTTTTATCTTTTGGC
>NC_090870.1:1993060-2003060 GCF_036669935.1 Montipora foliosa | reverse complement strand
TGGATAACTCCACTTCAATGCTGAATTTTAAGCAAATCCATCACTGATGTCAATGGCTCTTGGACTAACCATGCTTCATTCTCAGAATCTACAGTATTTCTGATTTAATTCTGCTATTTGCGACACATTACGTGAGAGAAACAGACTTCCTGTTAACCATGATTAGTTCTTTAATGCCACATTTCTTTATTACAACTTTGAAATTTACATTATTCCATACTAATGGATTGCTTGGCTCTGCTCATTTGTACATGTTACGAAAATAACGAAAATCTGAATAATTAAAATTGACACCAGCTTGACTTGAGAGAAGCTTAAGGTGAAAGACTTCTCCTTCATCATCCTCACTGGGAAACTTGCAAACACAGTCACAAACCTGGCCATCAGCATCCTTCAGTACCGTACGCGTTTCCCTGCCGACTCCCCAGCTTGCTTTTTGTCTAAAAAGCAGGTCTGTAGGGGGTTTATGCTGGCCACCACCCTGAGATGCCCAAACCTGCATTCCAAGAAGGGATACCCATTGTAAGCACCACAAGGCATAATCCACTTATTTACGATTTACGAAGGGAAATGTTCCATGGCTGAATATCGGATTAAACAAGTCTACATTTACACAAGTCTTTTTTCTTTTATGATTTGTTTGGATATTTTTCCCCACAAAAGTAATGTTGGAATGAATAGCAAATGGGTAAGTTACAATTTTCCAATACGCTTTGCCAGATGTGATACCCAACTACCACTAGCCTGCGAACGTAGACGTATTTCCGGTGGTAGTTTCTCCTCGCAGGCTAAACTACCACTCACACTATTAACATTAAAGCTTTAAAATGGTGTATTGTTTTCTCCATAACTATGAATACTTTTTGAGTAAAAAAGGTATTTTTGTGGATGGTCATTTTACATAGAGTGCAATTTAGCAGAAAGAACATAAATGGGAAAACAAAGCAACCCCAAGTTAACTGAAGGACAGTGCATCGACTAAACTTCACCATGATTTTTTTTTTTTTACAACAACTTACAGTTACATAGCTGCCACTTTTTAAGACATATTTAGGAGTGAACTTGTAGGTAATTGCAGTTTCACCATCCACTGATCTTTCCAAACACCAACCACCAAGAGAAAAATCCTGACATGACAATCAAAGCAACACCTTGAATTAGAAATCAATGTTTACACCATACCCCCGTGTTGTTCACTAAGTTCATTCCACAGGGTCATAAAAACGTATTTTCTCTAACTAGCATTGAGGGAGATCCTGATCTTCAGCCAAGATGAGATTCCTGTGTTCATGAAAACTGAAGCAAACTTTCCGAGATCCATTTCACTTTTTTTGTCGAAACAGAAAAGTGAAGATGAATGGGACTTGTTGCAAACCCCTTAACTAAACAACAACAGGATGAGAGAATACCTGATAACAAGAACTTGCCCACAATTTCAATATTTTACAGTGACAGAGAGTTCCAAAGTATTACCCGTAATAAATTATTCACGTACATGTATCACTGTCATTTCACAGAATGAATGACACTTTATATACCCAGCTTATAAAGAAAGGAAAGAAAGACAGTCCTTGCAAGCACTCACTTGAGAACCACTGTTAAATAACTTGATGTATCTGCCATCTGCATCAGCTTCCTTAATTTGAATGTATCCTTGGTGAGAATACTTGGTTCCTACGGATTCTTCTTCTGTACGCACTCGCTTGACAGACCGTCTTTTGGATTTTGGGGATCCAAACACAGGTGATGAAGGTGGAGTAATATTTAATCTACGGATCAACATATTTACTGTCATAAATGACATTACATAATATTCACTTGCAAAAACCTCACAGGATATCACTTTCCCACAAAAGTACAGTACCTAACACTTTATCCATATTTCAGGTGAAATGCTAAAAACAGCAACAGGTTTAAAGTAAAGGTCACTTGTTACAAAACCTTTACTAATGTTTAACTTAGGCTTCATAAGGCTTCAGTAGGCCTAAAAACAGTGTTTAGGGCTAAGGTTAGCCAATTTGAATGTTCTCGGTTGTTTTGGTATACATAAAACAACCTGTTACAAGTGGCATGTGGAATGAGACCTGTGTTTCAAACCTGCCATGTAAATACAGGGACTCGACACTAACGATAGCCAACTAGCCACAGGCTAGTGAAATTTCAGTTTTGGCTAGTAGCCAACCCACTTGCCATTGGGGCTAGTAAATATTGTGAAGCAGTGGAGTTCTGGACGAAAACATAACTGAAAATTATTTCTTATGGATAAGGCAAAAGGAGAAAATAGAAACTAACAACAGAAACTGTAGGCGGATTATATGGAATTTACTGCCTTAGAAAATAACAAGTTCAAAAAAAAAAAAACTGAAGAGGAAACCAACGCGGATTACAGTTTCCCCACGCCACGTTAAGAACGATTAATCACGTGTGAAATCATGCGGAACTTCTCGGCTGCTGTTTCCATAAGCGTGCCACTCCGTCGCAAACAATCGCAAGCACCTTCCGAGAGCTTGATTGTTTGTTATTGTTTGTTATTTGTTTAAGCAGGTTGAGGCTTTGGCAGCTATTCAGCTGATGTGGACCTGCTATACCCACCCACCCACCCATATACTCACAGAAGACAGCCACAACACCGGGAACTTCATCCTCAACTCTTCTCGAATAGTGTGTGGGTTCTTTAACGTCCCACAGGGAACTACGGTAATGAACATGGAAGATATTTCTGAGACGGGCCTACGGTTTATAGTCCTTATCCGACAAGACTTGAAAGTCTAACCATTTGTGGATGTAATTGCAAAGGCAGCACTTTCTCCTCTTTTATTTTTATAAAGACTGCTTACTCAACCAAGTGAGCCACCGGTGCGCAATGTGAAACACCTTTCATGTTCACCGATGATCGCAAACAAGACGCAAGAGATATAAAATTTTCTATCATTGCGTCTTGTTGGCGACGAGTAGCAATGCAAAAGCGAGGAAACAGCGATATGGGAATACAATCGTAAACTGTTTGTGATTGTTTGCGATCAATCGACGATACTTTTGTGCACGTGATACGTTTTAACGAATTAGAGGCAAGTATAAGTAATGAAAATGGAGTCAGAGTACGATTGTGGCAATGAGGATACTCCTCAAAACAGTGTGAATTTAATGAATATCGTAAGGGAATAACCCACCAAATATACCTGTAGTAAAGTTCTTGATCACAAAGAGCCATGTCCTACAGTACAATTCGATACTGCCTATGCTGCAGCCGTTGCTGCTCCTCGAAAATGTATCGGACCCAGAATTGTTGACTTCTCTTGACACTTCCTCTCTGCCTTCTTCTTCGCAACAACTCCAACATAAGAAGTTGAACACGACGGAAAACAAATTCTGCTTTTATTTTTGCGCCCTTTTCTTACGATGTAAAGAGATCAAGTTGCGTAAAGCAATCACGCATATGGAAAACAGGATCGCAAACAAAAACGCAAAAGGTGACTGTTTGCGACGTTGTTCCGTGTATGTGGAAAGAGGTCAAGTACTTGTTTATAAATTGAATCCAAACATAATTTATTTCAAATTTAAAAAAAAAGGAAGAGGCAATATGGAGCGACTTACTACGACTCTCAGTTGATGAATATCGTAAGGTTAAAGTTACCGTAAGGTTACGATTCTCAGTTGATGAAAATCGTAAGGTTAAAGTTACCAAGTTGTCAAGGGCAACTTCCTTCGTTTCCAAGAGTAACTTTTAGAGCCTTGACGTCACGAGTGATGAGCCCGCCAAAATCTAATTCAAATTGGCGACCGTTACCAGTTAAATGACGTCAAACCTCGAAAAGTTCCTCTTGGAAACGAAGCAAGTTGCCCTTGACAACATGGTAACTTCAACGATGAAACTTTGTCACCAAACTTCCCTGGTGGTTTACTAGGAATGGTGAATCTCATAAGAGAGAAAACTTGCTCGCGAGCACTGTGGCCGCCGAATATTAATTGACTCCGAAAACCATTCAATCATAAAACGCACAGATTGCTGTTTGAAACTATTAACAAGAATCTTACATGTATATGAGGGCAAGTCTGTCCTTTCGCATTTCCTTTATATCTAATTTAAGATATTATTTTCCCGCATTCCGCTGCTTTTGTGCTTCATGCGTAGAATGGCGCTTTCAGGCTAAAATTTCAATCGCAAATAGCTATAATCAAAGGAACAGGCTTTCCACAGACTTCCAAACGAGCAGTTTAGTTCTATGTACGGTTTATTTCTTAATTTACTTTATTCCTCGTTTTCCATACTCCAGTGCATTTGTGTGTTGCAAAGTTTTGGCAACGGTTCTGTGAGAATTGGCCTAAAAGCGCGAGTTGTGTTTGCAAATGTGGAATTTTTTTCGTGATAGTTTTTACAAATGAATGAAACTGCGCATGACGAGACTGGCTACTGCAAATTTAGATTTGGCTAGTGAAATCAGACTTGATACTAGCTAGCCACTCGGCCAGTGAGCTAAAAGTTAGTCTCGAGCCCTGAAATAGCCCACTGGGTGTCAAACTTTGCGGTGGGTTTTTGAATACTGATATTTTGTGAGAATAATACTAATACTAATATTAATACTGATATTTTGTGTTTCTTCCTACACGTTGCCCCTCATATCTATTCATTGTTTGTCCACACACACACACTCCACAAAGAAATACAAATGTAAGAGAATCTGATTATACGTTTGACAAACCTTGATTCTTCTCCTTCTAGCATTTTCCTGTAAGTTGAGATCTCAATATCAAGGGCTGTCTTAACTCCCATGAGGTCCTCATAGTCCCTAAGGGTAGCGTCCATTCTTTTCCGCAGCTCTCTTATCTGGTTATCTCGACTGGCAATGGCTTGATCAGCACTTGATTGGTCACTAGCTCGCAGTTTTTCCAAATCTTCAATTCTCAGCAACAGGCTGTCATTCTTAAAGAAACTCGTACATGTCCTTATTGCAAATTCTTAGGACTCAATATCATGGTTTCTTTTACAACTTAGTTTTTCAAACCATTTTTTCAAGTAAAGCCTACATACAAGCAATGTAAGCAATGTTACCAAATTGTTTTGTCTAAGAAAAGAATCTCCCCATCTATTTGCTTTTCTACAAGTTTACCTTTTTCTACATCAATAGTAACACTGCATTTAGAGGCAAGGACCAAGATTATGCTATTAAGTGCACTCATGATAACTCTTCTCAGATAAGAAGCTGTTGTTTTGAACTTGCCCCAGTCCTTTTGCAGAAAATGATCCTCTTGAAGCCAAAACAAGCATGGTGACTCCCCCTTTTAAAGATTATATTTACTCATAATAGGTACACAGAAAACATGAGAAAAAAAGTTGTATTTACATGTAAATGATGCGAAACTGCATTTGGAGCCAGACACTACATGTAAATGCAAGGTGATGACTGTGGTGGCCCATTTTGCTTACACTTCTTTGCAAGATCGAGCAATTTGAAATCACTTTACTAAAAATTATAGCCCGGACAAACAAGTAGCCTCAAGTTTTCAGTAACATTCATTAGCTTTTGCTATATAACAACAATTTTCCTGATTGATCAAATTTCTAATGCTTCTTACATGTAATTCAATAAAAAAAACACTTTGAATAAAGGGCATACAGTATCTTATTTTTTTTAATGTCCCGTGTATGAATATCAATTGTGTCAAGTTTGACAAAAATCTGGATAGTACGTCACTTTCAAAGGAATGACCTTAAGCCGATACCCACATTTAACTAATATTTGTCAAAAATGTTAAGCCATACTTTAATTCTGGACTTTACCTTAGATTGTAATTGGTGAAGATCAGATTTAAGATTTTCCACTGTGATGGATAACGTTCTTTTGTCTTCTCTCACCACTGAGAGCTCTTCCAAGTCTTTGGCAGACATCTTCTGTAATTCATCATACTAACAAGCAATAGAATGGATTTTTTTCAGTTCTTAATTCAAGGAATATGATTCTGCAGACTAAACCAATTAAAATTAATCAATCAATACTTAACAAAACAAAGAAATAAGTTGATCAACTGGGCTGATAAGATAGAATGACCACCATAAAGAAATTTGAAAGCTGACATTTGGAGCATTAGCCCTTCTCCAAAGCAAATTATCCACCATAATATATCTTGCATACACCTACAAATTTGTATGGCATAACAGAGGATTTTTCAGCTGACTTTTATTTAAAACATAGAAAAATAAAGAAATAAAATACTCGGTCATCGTTCTTCCATTCTGTTTAAAATCTGTGTTTGAGCCTCTTTGTTGTTGATATTTTTTTGTTTTTCTTTAACCCTTTAACTCCCAGGCCGGCCTGAACTAATTAGTATTTCACTCTGTCTAACGCCAGACGATTTTACTTGTCAATGGGGAACCCCTGGGAGTCAATGGGTTAAAGTAGACCAGGTCATTACATAAACTGACCTGGCTAGAACAACTGTTTTATTTATATCATTTCAACTCATGCTTTACCTTATAAGGTTGAAGACATGTAAACAATAATTATTGCCTTCATAAAGTTTGAAGACTTTTAAAGGAAAAGGAAAGGAAAAGCTACAGGGAGATTAAGACAACCCTAACCCTAACCGCACCCTCTGAACCCATTGACTTCTGTGAGTGAGACTTAACAGATTTTACTCTGTCCAATGCCAGACGATTCTACTTGTCAACACAACATTTTCACTTTTTAATAATTCAAAATGAAATTCTTAACAACAATAACCATTATATTATTTTGGTACCTTGGAACTGTAAAGGTTGTCTGTTTCATCTCTGTATTGCTTGGCTTCAGTATCATACAATTCTCTCAGTTCTTGGAGCTTTTCAGCCAATATTCCTTCATATCGTGACTTGGTATCGGATGCAATTTTAATGTGCTGTGTTTCAACACTTTTCAACTGTGAGCGAATGTCAAGAATTTCCTGTAAAAGAAACACAAATTTGCATGTTACTGTTACGGGTAAAAATTAATTTCAGGTCAAAAGGATTTGAACCCAGGTTGATTTGCAATTTCTTTGTCCCTGTTTATGATAATGAATACCAGACACAAAGAAATAATACAAATCAGAGATCATTATTGACATTAAATTTTTAGCAAAGAAACAAAATACTGAAATTCAACTTTAAAATCGATAGAGAATTTGCCAAAAATAGTGACATTAGCCAATCTGTGAAAAGGATGGGTTAACTACAATGCCACCATGCGAATTGAGGTTCGTTATTTTGCATTATGTAATCTCAAGCAAGGTACATGAACTGTACAGTACATTTCCTTAGGATATCAACATTAATGGACATAAGAGACAGAAAAACTCATCACCTTATTATACATTTCCTTCTTAAAGCTAAGTTCTTCTTCCTTTGACTGCAATTTGTTTTCAAGGTCCACTCTTGTGAGCGTCTCCTGCTCAAGGGTGTATTTCGCAGACTCTAAAGAATCTTTAAGTTCCTGGCACTCCTTGCGTAACTCTTGTAGTACTGATTCAAGGCTCCTTGCTTCCTGGTTTACCATTAACAGCTGGGATTCTTTGTCAGAGAGCTTTCTCTGTGCTGCCTTCAAGGAATCATCAGTCTTTTTATGTGCTGCAACCTCCTTATCTAACCTATTAGATCAAACAAAAGAAAAAGGGTGCTGTAACAATAAATCATTTGCTGAAGGCGAGGTGAATAATGGCGAATACGAACCAAGACGAAGTCTAGGTTTTTATTCACTGATATTCAGCAATCCTGAGGTGAATAAATTACTGTTTAGTATAATCACATAGGTGATTATTTCAAAAATAAGCATTTTCTTTAAAACAATCTGTCACTTCAACAAAAAGGTTTGCGGCCATTTCGAAAAAAATCTCTTTGGTGATTATCATGTAATAATCACCTCAAGTGCAACCAATCAATGCACAAAATTTTCATCAATCACCTTGGTAATAAAACTAAGTAAGATTAGATGTTGACGTAGCAAGTATGCGGAAAAGAAAAGAAAACAATTACGGTAACTCAGAAAAAAAAATTACATAATATATCACATAATCAAAATTTCAACCTTATTTAAGCTAAACACCATGTACTCTCCTAATGGGAGAGACCATTATCAAATACAATTGCATGAATTTAAAACAAATCAAATCAGTGTTAGTTTTTTGTGGGAGGGCAAAAACCAGAGCACCCACAGAAAAACCTTTTACAACAAAGTAAAGATCAAAAAAAATCAATCCACATAGGACATGAAGTCCAAAAACTGAAAGCACACCACACTGTGGAAGGCAAGTGTTCTCACCAGTGCACCACCCTTGTTCCCCAAATTAGAACTCATGACTAGCTCAGTGGAATTGTTGAGAAACAACTTCATCAAATTCTGTTTTTTTGCTCCCGCAGTGAGCCTGAAGCAAACGCACAAGGCAGCTCTCAAATAAGGAGAAGAACACATTTTTGAAACGCAAGGGTTTGCGGTCAAAGGTGCAAGGGATTGTGATTATGTGTAAATGGAGGAATTAAGATGCACAGGATGATCTTGTTACACAGAAGTGCTCTGTTTTTCATTTCACTTTTTGTATCCTAAAACCGTAGATATTTTCATTGTCACGCAACAAAAAAAATCATCTTTCCACGAAAAAGGCCACATCTTTTAACTACCTCTCAAATAGTCCATTTTACTGTTGTAGGCTTAGTTACCTGGGCTATGAATGAAAGTGAGGCTGGAGTTGACCTTGCTTTGATAGAAGCCTCACTAATGTAAAATTCTTACAAATTAGCATGACAAAAAACCATTAACATATGAAAAGGAGGGAGGTCTGTATCATAACCAGGTCAACACCAGCCTCACTTTCATTTGTCTCATAAGCAACACAACGTTGCGACCATATCTCACGGTCTTCTTCAGGCAACTGACAACTTGTCACGTGACAGAAGTGCTACATGACAAGCGGCTACCAATCAGCCTCACTGTCCTGTCCCACGTATGTGACAATGAGTGTCTGAGCCCTCCCTTCCTATTGAGGGAAGGGTTTTCAACTCTCTCCCAAAAGGCCTCTTTAATTCCTCTCCTGTGCCAGTGATCTTCTCTTTCCAAGACCACCACGTCCGTCAGAGTAAATGCGTGACCAGTGGAATTCAAATGTGTATACACCGCTGAGGTCTGTGCTGGATTAGAGCTTGGTCTTCGATGCTGGATCATTCTTGCGCCAAGAGACTGCTGAGTCTCCCCCACATAGCGTTCCTGACAATCCTTGTCCCCACACTTTACTCCATACACTATATTAGCCCGTTTCGCTTTGGGCACACTACCCTTCACTCGAACTAGCTTTTGTCTCAGGGTGTTCCAAGGCTTGTAACAAGTAGAGATGCTGTGGGCCTTAAAAGCATTCTTGATTTTCTCTGAAATACCTGCTACATAAGGGATCGTAATGTTCGCTCTTGTTGTTTGTCCCTGTCCCGTCACCTCGGTCCGTGTTGTTAGTCTGTCTTTTCCTTGCACCCGCCTTCTGGAAGGCCCACTCTGGGTAACCACATTTGCGTACAGAGCTTTTAATATGTGCTTTTTCCTTTTCCCGCTCAGCTGTTTCACTGATGACTACGTTAGCTCTGTGCTCCAGGGTCCTGATGACCCCGAGTTTATGAACCAAAGGGTGATGTGAATCGAACTGCAAATATTGGTCCGTATGAGTTGGTTTACGGTATACAGATGTAGACAGTGAGCCATCTTCATTGATAGCGACAAGGCAATCAAGGAACGGTAAGGAATTACTCGTGAGATTCTCTTGTGTAAACTTGATGTTAGGATCAAGACTGTTGAGGTGTCGCAACGTTGTATTGCTTATGAAACATTCTCAATTTTAGTTCCAGATAACGATTTAAATCTACTCAAGTTACTAATTTTTTCAACCAAATAGCCTATCATAGTGTCACGCAAGGTGACAAATGTTGTATTTTCAAAAGACGTCTCAGAACTGGAAACTTGGAAAAAGATTTATTTCTAGATCATCTTCAAACTCCTTTAGCTAAAAATTT
>NC_090870.1:1973060-1978060 GCF_036669935.1 Montipora foliosa | reverse complement strand
TGGCTGGGACATGGCTTACTCTGTGAAGAATCCAATTCATATGGAGATACTCCAGACCTTGTAGTGTCATAATCATAAAACTTTTTATGTTTGAAGGGCTTAATACCAGACTTGTGTCTTTTATCACCACCTATTAAGAAAAAAGTGAAAAATTATCTTTTATAGCTATGATCAGGAAAAGACAGATTTGAATATGCTTAACCAAAATCCATATTTTACCTCAAGATCTGTCTCCATGAAATCAAACACAAGACTGATGTTAGACTTGTGACCAAACACATCAAGAAGCTGGAGGAGAAATATTTGATGAGACTGCATTTTGTACTGAACTTCATATATGTACAAAAATACACAACTAAAAAATCTTTGCAATATGAACTGCACTCAGAGCCAAAAGAGAGTCTAAGAAAAACACCTTACCCTCCACCCATAGTTAATTGGCACCAAAGATAAATAAATAAACATAACTATACTCAATATTTTTTTCATTATAACAATAAAAGTACTCCACCACTATGGAATGTAGTCTAATATTTAGTAAGTTATTCCTTTAGAAAGCAACAGCAGAATTAAAGGAAAGCCTTTCCGCAGTGGGATATATAGCATGAGATAGACTATATTCATCAAGTTACCAGTTTGAGTTAAGATTGAGTGAACACTGAGTTACGGTTTTTTCCTTTTTGGCAATAAATTAATTAAGTAGAAGTCACTGGGAAGACCATGAAACACCGTTTTTGTGAGAGTTTGGACAATGTGCAAGCCAGCCAGTTAACATCCCACAGAGTTTATGAACATTGAAGTTGTGAGATGGGACCTACGATTTATAGTCCTTATTCGAGAAGACTTGAAAGCCTAACCATTTGTGGATGTTATCGCAAAGGCAGCAATTTCTCCTCAGTTATTTTAAGACCCTGAGTCTTGCGGGTCCGGCCGGAGTAAAACTCACCACCTCCTGCGGAACCAACTGAGCCACCAGAGCGTGGTTGTTCCTTTGGGACCTACGGGACTCAGAGAGCCTTCCCCTGAGTAGGGATTTTGACAGGTATGCATTGCCCCATAGTCGGGAATTTAGGGTTAGCTAACCCTAACCCTAACCCTTAACCCATCTTAGAACACCAGGAGAACTTGGAGATGAGTTATCCTCAACCTTTGTTTTGATGGGACTTCCCTTGTTTTCCTGATTTTACTGGACACTGAGGTTGAAAGAAAGGTAAGCGAATCCGTCTTCAGGGGTGGATCCATATCGTTTCCAACATTTTATACAAGTCAGTCAGAAACATGGGAAAGGGGACTTTGGAGAGTTAAAATCTAAAAAAATTCCCGGGGGATTATACCCACGCACCCCTAGAAACTATTTTGTTGTTTTTGAAACCAGTCATTATTTTATCCTAGATCTGCCCCTGGTCTTGTCTTTTTGTAAATAAGGACCATCACTTCTATCAGTCCTTGCTGGAGTGTTCACAACTTCTTTTTTTCGTGATTGCTTTTTGTATATTTCTACATATTCATGAATTTTCCACTCTATCATTGTGCATGCTTGATTGATTCGAAGAACTAAATTAACAAGTAAATAAATAAATAATGAGAAATAATCATGGTAAACTGCTTTATGCAACATTACTTAAAGTGGTACAAGTCTTAGGATGGTAAAAGTGTAGACAGAAACTCATCATGCAAAGAAATGTCAATTGTGATCTGTGCAGATCATAGGCATACTTTCAGTTTCACTACTCTGATTTCAAAACTTGTTTGTAGACCTCTTTTTCGTTGACTCTGCAGTTAACTATCAACATTCCATTGCGTGAGAACCAGAACCTGGACTGCACAAAGATCCCAAGTCTTACCATGAAGAAAACAGAAAACAGAAGGTGAGCAAAACAAACTTCATTTCTTAGTCTTTTCACTGATTAGTAACAACTCATATTTTAAAAAGGGGCCAGTACAGATTTCGAAAAACATCAAATGAATCGCACCCGTGACTTTTCTAGTCACAAAGTAAACTCTACTCACAAAGTAAACTCACGCGACACTCTCCCATAACAAGACACCATGACACAATCTGGGCGGTGGGTCTAAAACACTGGTCACTAACCTGTTGCAGGTCATTATTTTACCTTTTAGATAGTAACCCAAAACCTTATTTGATTTGGGTAACCCTAGGCCTAAACTTGGTCTTCAGGTTTAAGGTTGCCCAAATTGAGGGTTTTGGGTTACTTTCCAAAAGGTAAAACAACGACCTTCAAGTACGAGTGACCCATCAAACTGAAAGTGACCTGTGTTCTAGACCCCACCCAATGTCGGTCATAAATTTCTGGGACACTTGATGCCACAGATCAGTTCATCGCTTCACCCTTTTTGAAGTTGTAGAAAAAAAAACTATTGCCTTTTTCCATGAATGCCTAAAGTTATAGCATGATCAACATTGAAAGGTGGTGAAGGGGTTGTATTATGGGTTGGTGTCACCATCTTTTTGGCTGGGATTACGGCTAGGCAGCAGACCGAAGTAGGGATTACAACGCATTTAATTTCATAACTTACTGTTACAGTTACCACGTAATAGCACTTGACAATAGCGACAATAGTGTTGATGCATTAATTTTTAGAATTTCAGCAGTTATGAGCAAAAAGTGTAATGCAGGCTCACTTCATCAGATGTTTTCCTCTTTTGTTTATGGCGTTCTTGCGATGGTCGACCATCACGCTGGACGACAAATACAGTTCATCGTTTAGCCGCTGGGCCGGCTTTAACTGGCTTAACAATACAACTCATCTTTTCCTCTAAGAAGACATCGTTTTGATGTCGATAGACTTAATTAACAGCGGCAATGAGAATGATGCCGTGAAAGGTGTAATCATTATAAGACTGTTTTGATTATTGGAAAGCCATGCCATTTTGCAAAAAAAAATTTGCAAATATATCATTCAACGCGGAGAAAACAGTTTTCGAATGGACTTGAACTGAATATTTACTACTTTTAATTGGGAAAAATGCCAAAAACTGTAACTCAATCTTAACTCAAACTTAACTCAAACTCAACTCAAACTCAAGTCAACTCGTAACTCGATGAATAGCCGATCCCATATAGCACAAACAAAAAGAAGACTTGAACACATTGCTCAACCAATTGGGTTTAGGTTAGGGTTTAGGGTTAGGTATTGCATATATTACAACAATAATGGCAGAAATTTCTACTGCAATTATGTTGCGAGGCTTTTATCATGACATTAATTTTCTATGATCTTCATGTTGATCTGAATAAGCACTAGCAGCGGGGAGAAAAGGACGGAAATCGGGAGTCTCCCAAGAGCAACGGGAGAGTTGACATGTTTGATATTACTAGCAGTTTCCAAGCTCTTACCTACCCCTATTATGTTAGGATGTCGCAGTTCCTGTAACAGTTTGATTTCACGCAAAGCAGTTCTATTGATGCCTAAAAAGGAAACAGTCTAATTTTCATAAGTTGTACAATAGCTTTCTTCCTTTTTTTGGCCTTGTTTTAAGAATAGGCCATTTTACATCTGTCTGCTAAGTGACCAGGCCTAAACTTTGACTATGAACAAGGTTTCAATATCATTTTAATCAAAAGGGCACTTTAGGTGTGGGGTGTGAGATTGCGGAACCATTACCTTATTTTAGCCTCCCTGTATAAGGTCAATTTGTAAATATTACTTTAAATTCTCCTTGTTTTAAAGGCCAAATGTAACTTTACTCTGCTGCATGAAACAGTTGTCTGAAGTTGACTATTTTGGACAAACTTAAAACAAAGTTAATTATTTGATGTACATCTCAGGGTTAGGGTTAGGGTTAGGGTCAAATTTTTCCCCACATTTAATTTCTTTAAACCAGTTCAAAATTGTTGAACCAGTTAATTTTTTTTCTATAACACCACCCATTTCAACATAGTTGGACATCTTTCAAAAATACCACAATACTCTTTGTTTGCTTTCGAAAATTTTGCATAAGCTTGTTTCTATTTTCTCTTGGGGCCATTGTAAGTCCCCGGAGAAACTGGAAACAATGCCTATACAAAATTCAGGCTCCAGTTGTTCAAAAGGTGGATAGCACTGTCCACCAGATAAATCACTGTCCATTGGATAGTGCAATATTATTGGTTTCACTGTGACTAATCCACTGGATAGTATTTTAACCAGTGGATAGCACTATCCATCATTTGAACAATTGGGCCCTGGAGGGGAAACACAGAGCATCATGGTATTTTTTAAAAAGGCCTATGTCATTTCTCCATCAAAAAAATGGCCAAAAAAGAGTCTAATCCTTTCATTTCTTATAAGATAAGAGAAGAATAGACTTCCACTGACCATCCTTTGCTTCACTTCTCTGCCCAAGTTTGATCTGTAACAAAAAGCATTTTAATAAGAAGACTTCTTTTACAAAAGGTCCAACAAAAGCTGCAACAAATCCATTGCTGTGTTACTACTGTAGTGTTGAAAATTTTTAACCACAAAATATCTTCTCAATTATTATCAGGTAAAATGCAAGTCCACTTGATACTTCATCCTTCCCTCTCAAATAAATTTTGCATTGGCCAAATTCATTCAAGGGAGGACTAAATGTGCAAATAATATTAAGGTCTGTTTATAAGACTAACTTCCTACACTATATCGGCCTGTGTAATGCAATTCCAAAGCAATGGAGGGAAGCTGTTTGCAACTTAAATGTGAAAAAAAATCGTTCCAGGAGAATTGGTGCACAAAACACCTTTGAAATGTAAGCAAGCAAACACTTTTTATGTTTCTAAAATTTTTAAAAGGCCTACATCAGAAGCTAGACTTTTAGAGGCCGGTTTCAAGGATGAGGCCGCAGCAAAATACAGCCTTGCATTCAAAGTCACTAAAATTCTAAAGCTTTCTATGTTTCTATTTAAAGTAAACCATTACATCATATACACCCTCGACAAACTCTTTAGGGCCAAAATTATTGACTGGGACAAATGCCATGCCAAGCATGCGGAGATAGGCAGACTTTAATAAACGGCGGG
>NC_090870.1:1953060-1965560 GCF_036669935.1 Montipora foliosa | reverse complement strand
ACAAACGTTGGCCGTGTAGCACTTATATTTTAAACAGAGTTAACTGAATAGAGTGTAATGTGAAGTGCTAGATTTCAATCCCATATGAACCATGTCTTCTCCCTCGCAGCCGTTTTTTGGATGTCACGCAACGTTGCGTGACATCCAAAAAACGGCTGCGAGGGAGACTAGTACACCCGTTGCTCTCTTCGCTCGTTCGGTCTCTCTTTCTCAATCGAAGACTGCGAAGAATTTCGAGAGGGCGACTCGGAGAAAGCCTAAGAAATTACCTGACACATATTCTGTCATTTGCATGTACGCAGTTCCCCTTCTGACATGAGCTTTACATCTTGATGCACGGTTAGCTTCAACAGGAGGAATGAGAAGTTCTAATGCCTGCAAGTGTAAAATCCATTTTAAAAATTGGAAACGTTTCAAAAACAGTTTCTTTGCTCCCTTAAGGTCACCATGGACAAGAAAACAAAAAACTATAGAACAAATCTAACAATTCTTTGTGAAGGAAACAAGCCACTTTTCCTAAAAGCTTTGGGACCACGGGAAAGTTTTTCATGCAATGACGAAGCAGTCCTAAAAATAATTTTAAAAAAAATTCAACAAATTTCTGGATTATGTTTTCAAGAGATCCAATAATTTACTAACCAAAAGGTAAAAACAAAGGTGTTTCATTTTTCTTAGTTTGTTTTTACAGCCAGTTTTCAATAGTTTGAACGGAACTGTGAAAAAATCTGTAATATTACCGGTTAAAAAAGAAAACAACAAACAAATTAGGAGACATCGACGCAAGGTGTAAGGTGTCTTACACTAGAACAATCCTGTACACATTCTTTGTACTGTCTGAGCTGAAGATGGCAAGCTGCCCGGTTGGAATACAATCTGAGTTCAGTTAAAGAAACAACAGCCACAATAAAAAGAGCTGCAAGTTATGTTTGTTAAACACACTTTTAAACTTAACATGGAAAAGTTATTGGCATCCAGGAAAACTTTACCTAACTGCTTGTTAATAATGTATGTTTGCCACGGTAGACAAGAGGGAAAAATATATATGTCACTTTTAGACAAGCAGCTGGTGTGTTGGTCTCTCATGGCAATGACTGAGTGAAAAGACTGTTGTTTGAGAGCATGTTACTCTTGTTCTGTGTTGAACTTTACAAGTCCAATACTTCGAGATCTACACTGGCTACCTATCAAAGACGAATTGAATTCAACCTGCACCTAGACATCTGAGTGTTCTTGCACACAACCGGAAAAATAAGGGAACTAGAGCTGATGACAAGAACTTTCTCCAAATTAAGAAGGCCAAGAAGTCAACATTTGGATGCCGAAGCTATGGAAGAAGTTACCTGATGGTCTTAACCCTAACCCTAACCAAACATTAACATTTTCAAGAAACATTTTAAGACTTTTCTTTGCAAACAATGACATTTGGAAGCAATAAGTTCTATGTTTATCATTTTACATCTACTATTTTACATGTCGAGATTTTACTTGTGTTTCTTGTACAGCACTTTAGAATATTGCAGATAAAGCCCTATATAATCTGCAGTTTCCATTTTGTCTTCTCTTTTAGCGGGCCTCTCGCCAACTAACTTGACATTTCTACTTTGAATTCTTTCAAGAACAACATTACTACATACAAAGGACCACAAAGGACTAGAAATATTAAAGGATATGATGGGATGGAGTCATCAAGGACAATGGCTGCTGTAAATGCACTAATTGCAGCTACAATGTTGCCAGTCTTATAAAAACCCCTGACAAAAAAGAAAAAATTCCATAACAGGATCATGAATTGAATAAAATTGAGGCCAAAGGTCAAAAAGCAAATCATTAGTGTCATCAATTACTGATCTTGGCAAGGATAAATCAGACTTACATTCCTTTGTCTTTGAGCCACAATGGATTCATTTCTTCCATATCAACTGCATCACTGTTTGTATTGTCAGTTTTGCGACCAACACTGGCCATCTTTTTCAACCACTGGTGGCCATAAAAATATTAATGAACCAAAAAATTCAGATAACATAACCCATGTGATTAATTGGGAGATAATAAAATTTGATGATACATCTGGGCTGGAATTAAAGCATACCTCCTCTTCCTCTGGGGCTTTAGATTCCCTAGCCGCAGTTCTGAAAATTCTTGGAGTGAAAGAGACTGAAATACAGCCTGAAGATCTTGGTCCTGGCACTGACTTTGCAAACATCTCTTTATTTCTGTCTGTTAACGGGGGAGACCAAGGTAAACAATGTTATCAGTTGTCCAAAAATAGAAGCCGAGAGACAAATCCATCAACTAGTAAATCTGGAACACCTGTACAGAAGCACCAGGCCCCAGTTGTTGAAATGATGGCCACAGAGTGCTCTCCACTGGATAAATCACTATCCATTGGATAGCACAATTCATCATTGGTTTTGCTATGACTTATCCACAAGATAGTGATTTATGTGGCAGATAGTGCTATCAATCGTTTGAACAACTGGGCAATACACAAAGAAGATTGAGAGTTGCTTTCAAAATAAAAAGAAGAAAAAACGTTGGGGGTACAAAATTGTTGAGCTTGAATAATGAAAGTTTTGAACAATCTTTTGGTCAGCAGTCCTGTGCTGGCCCCACCAGGCCTCTTTTTGTGCTGAATTCCAAAATTAATTATGTGGAACTAATCTCTCATTAAATGCCTGAGGTACATGTATGCTTCAGAAACATTATATCTTGCTTGGAAGAGAGCACAGAAGTAGAAATACAGTCCCCTTCATTGTCTCTGCCACTGTAAATGTCGGACCTTAAAGATCCTTCATGCTTCTTATGAAGAGTTAGAGAAACACTCATCAATCAAGCTTCTGAGGGTGATTTTTCAGGTTGGTTGGAGATATAAAGATTTACAGTCTCTCTATGTGAGGAAAATGGTTTGAGCAATAATTCAAGATTTTTACCATTTGACATTTGCTTCTTATCAGGGGAGAGCTGTTTTACAGCCAGCTTTTGTCTTGTCCCCAACATGTCATCCGTTCTTCCCTCTGGGAAATTGCTTTCTTTGTCTCTTGATGAGGTCTCCACGTGTGATATTCTGTGTTCTTCTACTTTTGAACACTTATGTTCTTGACTTGATGGCAATCTTTGGATCTCTTTCCACCTTTCAATTGCCTCAATAGCATTCTTACGTTCCTCTTCTTTTATAGTCTCAATTTTAGCTCTTTCCTCTTGTTCTATCTAAAAGGGAATACGTGTGTTAAAATGCAATAATACCAGTTTTGAGAGAAATCAGTAGCCTTTCTTGCCAGATGGTCCCCCATCCAGGTAGTAACCCCATCCAACAAGACTTGACCTTACTTGGGCAAGCAGTAACATCATCACAAGAGATCAGCATTATTTGTGCCAGCTAGAACAAGAAGGCATCCAAATGCTGAAATGGTGTGGCATCATGATCGACACCCGAGGGACATCCTGTAAAACTGACACGACTACAATGCATTCTCCACAAACACAATAATTCATTAACACTCATTGCCAGTAAAACAGCTGTGCACCTATCTCCTTCCCAGACACAAATTGTGTAATTTACTATGTGAATTAAACTACACAGATGTTTATATTGGCTTGAGCTAATACAGTCCTGTAGTATACTGTCCACCTCCCAGAAAAAAAGTGAAATGTTGCAACATAAAAAGTGAAGACCACAACTTTGGAACATTGATGTGGAAGCAACAGCTGGGAAGCAGGGGGAGGAGGGAGGTAAATATTATATAATGAAAATAAGTACTGAAATGCAACAAAAATAATTTTGTGGAGTACCTCCCTCTTACAACTGTGGACCAATTTGGAAGAAAAATAATCTCATCAAACACTGTCACGTGACACAAAAACTGTTCTATTACCTTCATTTGCTCCCTCAATGCTATTTTCTCTTGTTCTCTTTTTTCTGCAGCTTTGCAGGCATGTTCCTTCTCTGCTCTCTCATGTGCTTTTCTGATTGCTTCATCTCTTTTCCTTTTCATAAATTCTTTATCTAATGATTCTGCAACTTGAAGAACATTCCACTGAACTGGGTTCTTTTTAACAAGTTGAAACTTGATCATACCCTCTCCAAATGTTGCTTTACTCTTTGCATCTTCGACTTCACTGTGCAGGAAGACTTCAAAAATGTAAGGGGGATAGCTAGCCTATTAGAAGAAATGCTTTAAAGTTAACATGGAAAATGAAATTTATTATAACGAAAGCAAAGTGGGGATATGATAAAAAAAAATAAGGCAAATCAAATAACCTTCTATGAAAATCTGTTTACTCCAAGTCTAACAATAAATACATTATTATTATAATTATGTCCAATATTGAAACCACAGATTTGATGTAAGAATCTTGGATGTCTCGCTTGGAAGCAAGTAACAACAACTAGGGCCAACTCCCATGTCTTATAAAGACAGAACTTTCCTCAGGATACATGCCATACCCAACAATGCTAATTTCTGAATAACTTCCAGCCTCATTTTCATTTCCAGTTTGTCCAAACTGGGACCACACAGACTTTTCTCATTAATGTATTCCATATTAGTCTCTTGATTTCGTCCTTTGGTATTTCTCCATTTTTCCCAACTCTTTCTGCTTCACCTGAGTGTCTCCAGGAATTGCTATATCTACTATCTTGACCTCTCTTGTTTCCTTAATCAACAAACACAATATTCTGCCTCCTAGCTTCAATCACTTGATTTGCACTGGATGGTTAAGTCCCATAACAGCTAGTAACATTTGTTCTCACACACTTAATGAACATACCATTTCTCAGCCACCTCCAAATTGGCTTTCCCAGTAACTTGCAGTGTATCAGTACCTTGCAAAATTGTCTTGCCTTTTGTTACATTCGCTCTAAGCCAGTCTTCTACATTCGCTGATGATGTGACAAACACTCTTCCGTTTTTATCAATGTGGTAATTGATGAAATTTGTACGAAGCGCCTGTTCCTGGGCGCTACAGATCAGTGCACCCCTTCAGATCACCTTTCCTTAGCCCCAGCCAAGATTTGGCAAGATCTACCTACTCCATTTCCTTGAGAAATTGACCATGTAATTTCTTGTTGTGCCAGAGCCTCAATTTCTCCCCGGTTTGCTCCCTTTTAAACTGTTCTGGCTCTACAACGTCACTTACTTTTAAATGTCTGTGAACCTTCACCATTTCAAGTATCTCTTCAGTGCTACTATTTATATACCAAGCAAGACTATTTTCTTCAGCCCTAACACAGCTCTTAACTCTTGTAAATCCTCTTCCACCTTCCTTCCTGCTTACATAAAGCCTTGAAACCTCACTATTAGGCTTCAATTCTTTGTTCATAGTCATTAACTTGTGTGTGCCCTGATCCAAGCTCTTCAGTTTGTTCTTTCTCCATGCAATAATACCACCACCATATATCATAAGTGACGTTGCCCAAGTGTTTATCACTTTGATCTTATTGCGACCATTAAGTTTGGCATGTAGCACAAGGCGAGTTCTTCCCAAATACTCTTTTCGAAAAGTTTATTTCGTCTTATCTTCCAGGATCTTGTCATATTCAACAATCCCCAGGTATTTATAGCCTTCTTCACCTATCTCGTTGACAACCTGCCTATCACTTACATTAATTCCTTCGCTTTTAACAACCTTTCCCCTTTTCAACACTAACACACCACACTTCTGGATCCCGAACTCCATGCCATTGTCCTTACTTACTTATTGCATGGACTGTTGATAGAAGGCTGTCAATGTCTCTCTCATCTTTAGCAAGTTACATCTTCAAGTCATCCATAAACAACAAATTGTTTACTTTGATGTTCCCAATAATTGGGAACATCAAAGTAAATAATTTGCCCACAATTTGTTCTTTGTGTACCCCGCCTTCATTCGCCCAAGGACTCTAGACAATGGAATCATGCAAATACTGAAAAATTTTAAGGGGAGAAAGGGTATCACCCTGGAATATTCCTCTCTTAATATTGACTTTGCCTAGTGACTGACCACATGCAGTTAGCTCTATCTTTTCTAGTCAAAATAAAATTAAAGAATTCAAGTCCACTCAATGCCATGTTATGTAACAACAAAAGATTCTGCTTAATATATGCCTTGTTAAGCAACTTCAACACTTGCATTAATGTGCCTTGTAGAACAAGACACATTAATATCTTTATATGTAAGCACTACACCACCCTGCCTCCACATTGTGCCTCCGTGTTTTGAAAGCACAGTGGTGTAGTGGTTGGGACACCAGACTCTAATCCTTTCCCCTGGGTCACTTGTCATTCACCAATGTTAGGGTCAGGGTTGCCTAAACTTGCCCACACCCTGTCTCTCTTCACACATGTGTATAAACATACATGCAACATATATATTGCTGGGGGTAACACTGTGATGGACTAGCATCCTGTCCAAGGGGAGTAACTCTCACTTGCTTCCTGCTACTAGTACCTAAAACCGGGATAGGCTCTGGCCATGCGAGGCCCTAGTGGATAGTGTGCAACTTTGCTTTGCTTTCAGCAAATCTGTACATGCTGTCCTGTATGGCATGGCCCTGAACTGAAGGAGAAACTGCCCAATTAACTTGGGAGCAAGCTCTCTTCCCATTCCTTCAAGAGATCTAGAGCTTGCTCACAGGTTTAACCGCTAAATATCCTGCCACCTTTGTAAGAATTCAGTGACGTTCTTGGAAGAACGAGTCAGAATACAATAAATATCGCACCGGCACCGCGAGGTCACGGGTTCAAGTCCCGTTGAAGTCCTGAGTTTTCGGGCTTCTCTATGCAATTGCTATAACTGCGTTCATAAGTTGCGAGGACTTATGAACGCCAATTGGCTTTGTATTCGCAGTTCAATATATGATTCATTTCATATATCATATCATTCGTAGATGTTATTTTTACGCAAAGAAGTCGCTGAGTATCAGTTGCTCTAAGAAAGGTGGTTGAGACGAAACAAATAACTTACCTTAATGTAATCATCGCCAGAAAATATATCTACTCGATTCGCCGGAACTCCTTTCATTGGAACACTTATCAAAACTGTTTCATCAGTTTCCTCCCAAACGTAGTCCTTCACTTTAATAGTCATATTAGTAATTTTGCTCTTTAAAACGAAGAAAACATTGCGCTCTTTTTTCTTTCCTTTGTAAGCAACCAGACATGTTTTTTAAAAAAGTGGTTTCCAGGTTACTGTACTTTCATTCAATTATGTATGCCATAATGGAGTGTCACCACAAGCATAAACGCTCTGGGGCCGGTTCCTTGAAGCCTGGGTTTAGCGATAACCGCTGGTTGAGAAGCTATCAAAACCAGCAGGTTTCCAATTAACGCTTGTTAGTGCAAACCAGACTGCAGACTATGCTTCGAGCAACCCGAGCCGTCACCCGAGCCTGAAGGTTATGGAGCCAGCAAAAGGCTGGAGCCAACAATGGCTCTCTGACAAAGCCAGTCCGGGTTGGTACGTTATGTATGGCGACACATTTTGTCCGATCCACAATTCCCGCCAAACTCAGACATGGCGCACGAACGCGACAGAAGCAAGATTGGAGTAGGGGTCGGGGTGTTTGTAACGTCTCCAGATCACCCTAACTGTGTTGTACTTGGGAAAAGAAAAGGATCCTCAGGAAGTGGGCAATATGCTCTCCCAGGAGGACACTTGGAGTTCGGGTAAGACAGTAGAGAGAAGGTACTTTATCTAAGTCTGTAGTCTACTAATTGACCCTTCCACGGTTTTTGACCGCCATCTTGACTGGGGGTCAAACAGTAAATGTATCGGATTTTGGCCGACTTTTAAGGACGGTGCCTACTAATTAACAATATTTTTGCCCCGGTGTGTGATTATGCAGGAAATGTAGATCTTAACAAGTGTTATTAAAATCCAAAAAGAAAATTGGGGGTAACCACGCATTTTTCAAAGATAATTCATGAATAATATTTTAAAATACAAAGCAATGTATGGCGTTCTTTCTCAAATTGAAACTTAATTATCTCTCAAAAATGCATGGTTACCACGCAAAAATATTCCTGTATTAGTAAGCATCACCGATAGGAAATCCGAGTATCTCGAGATGCGCAGAACATATGCACAAAAACAATAGTAGGCACCGTCCTTAACCGCTGTAGCGTCGCTAAAAAGAGACTGATTTCCAACTTTTGCCACTCCTTTAAATAGTTTTATTTATATCATTCATTCAACAAAAATTAAGGCCATTAGGAAGGTATGACGTCCGTAAATTCGAATAATAAATCTTCTTATGTTGCTTCTAATTTCGTGGGAATTTGCCATGATGATTTTAGAAGGGTTTGTATAAAATCTTAAAAATTCGTTTATGGTCGTTGTAGCCTGAATCTCCTCTTTTTATTTAATGAAAATAATCTCAGGTTAATGTCTTTTAAAAGACACTTTCACTGTGGAACCGTCTCTTTTTAGTGGGGCCACAGCGGTTCAAAGTCGGCCAAAATTCCATACATTTACTGTAATGCACCTATCAATGTAAACCCCGTGGGGGGGGGGGGGGGGGGAGTGCAGGCAAGGGGTGGGGATTTGACCAAGGAGCAAAAATTCTGGTCAATTTCCCAAAGGTGGGGCAGCATACGTTCATCAAAATGTAGTTAGAAATCCCCACCCAGGGGCAAAATACCAATTAAAAGACAAGCTATGCACATACCTTTAATGACTTTAATGACTTAAACTTGGTATGAATCTCGCAAACTTGATTTATCAACCTATCTCCCTTATGAGACAACATGATGTGTCATGTACATTCACTTCAAAGTAGGAATGTTCTAAAAACATTTTTTAATAGACTAGATGGCCTATGAAGTAGCAGATAAACATCGATAAAAAACTCACTTTCTCCGAAACCCACGCCATTCCAAAGCCAATGAAGACGATGCCAGGTAACCACGCTTTATCTTGGTCCCAGTCTCTCTGCCGAAAAAAATTAAATGTCCCGACCCCCAAGCAAAGGTACTCGATCAAAACTCCCACGGAGGAGATGGATTTTGCCGTCAAATCCCCACCCCTTGCCCGCACTCCCCCCCGCGGGGTTTACATTGATAGGTGCATAAATTTAGCGGTGTTTGCCCCCAGCCAAGATGGCGCCAAAAACTGTGGAAGGGGCTAATATTAGAGACACCGTAAATTAACGAAGTCATATTAAATATTGGTTGTTGAGAAAGAGCATTCCTTTCAGAAACTATGCTCATTAGATAATCTGTCAATAGACCAAATGATGTGGCAGTTTTCATCATTTTAAACCTATTAGGGTTGGGACTATCTCGTTGGGTCCTACAAGGTTTACAAGATGTCTTGCTCCATTGATAACTTTATATGCATACTCTCTTTAATACATTATCTTAGTTCTTCCTCGAGCTCTTCAGCGTATGTTTAAGAAGAAGAGTGTGTGTGTGTGTTAGGGAGGTAGGTAAAGTCTGCTACGAGCCTAGTGGCCCATCAGGCTGGCGCTCATCTCCGGTTACTGAAACATGAACTGACTAGGAGTATTTCTAGTCCCCCCTGGATGGGATGCTAGTCCATCGCAGGGTTACCCCCAGCATTAAATTTACCGGTACCCATTTATACACCTTGGTGAAGAGAGGCACTGTGAGAGTAAAGTGTCTTGCCATCCTTGTATGGGATGTTTTGCAGTTTAGTGACAGCAAATTTCTTGATGAATAGCTTGCAAGACATTTGTTCTCTTTTAATGAAACAGTGAGGGCTGGTCTGAATGTGCCATACGAGAGACACTAGAGGAAACTGGCCTTAAAATCAAGAATGTCTCTTTTGCAACAGTTGTAAATGCAATGGTCATTGAAGAAGATTACCATTACATAACAATTTTCATGAAAGGCGAGATTGATATCAACTATTTACGAGAGCCAGAGAACTTGGAACCTGAGAAGTGCGAAGGTAAGTCATATATCCTAGCTTATTGCCAGAAAGTCAGAGTTTGCCATGCATTTTGAACTGTTGTTAATTATTACTGGTAAGTCACATAAGCTAAACTTGGTGATAAATAGGCCAGTTTCATATTCTGACAGCTGGACTGGATCTAGCATGAAATGGAGGCTAATCCGGGCAAATTAATTTGCATTTGAAAAGATTTGCCCGCATTAGCCTCCATTTCGTGCGAGATCCAGTCCAGCCACGAGAATTCAAAAATGGTTTATTAAGACCCTTTCCCACCTAACAGTGAAAGGGGGATGGGTGTTCAGGGTGAAAGTGGTAATGCAACTCTAAACAAATGTGTTCTTTAATAGCTTTTCATTTGATTTTCTTTGTTGAATGCCTGATAACAGAAAAAATATCATGTCGGTTTTACATCACATCCACAACCTTTCTGCTTGTCCTTGAGTTTGTAAATTTGATACACTGCTAACCCTTTTTGTAAATATTACTTAAATGAAATACAGGGTAGCATTTTGATCATGTACAACAGAAGCAATGCAAGCAATGGTGGTAATTTTCATTTTTGAATATTTTTAGTAGTGTGTACTTTATCCAGTTATTTTTGTTCTAACAGGCTGGAACTGGTATGACTGGGAGTTAGAGACATTTCCATACCCACTCTTTGAGCCTCTAAGAATAGCAAGAGAACAGGGATACCAACTATTTGACAGTGTTGAACATGGCCACCGAAACTCAACATTGTTCAATGTATGTTCTAACTGACTACCATGTAAAGTGGACAAGATCAACAGTGACATGCGTAAAGATAAATAGCATCAATGAAGCTGTATGGAATCTGAAATAACAGGATTTTTAACAAAAGCATCACATAACCACTAATAATATACTGCAATCTTACATAGACACAGTAAAAGCATGTCACATGAGCAAACTGTAATTTTTTTGGCAAGTAACTGACATCAACTGTCAATGAATTTATCGTCTGCCAATTTACCATGTGACAAAGCTGTAAAGTCTACTGTGTGACCAAGTATATTTGAAATCTCTGATGAAAGAAGACTGTGCAAGCTGACGCCATCATGACTGTACATCCATGCACCATTTGTAAAGTCATATCTCTTTGGGCCACTGAAATTACAATATAAAGCTAAATTAACATTATGTAAATGCATGTAAAGTAGGAAATCAAGTAGCTTTTATAATAACATCATGTCGATGAGAATTAGCATCTTACCATTCAACACCCAAGGTTTTTTTAGGCTTTGGAGAAGCTGGTCCAATAGGAAATCAATATTATTGATCTATCTTTCAATATTATTCAGGCACCAAGTATCTCCAATTAAACAAATAATCACTCAGGCGAGTTGCTCATTCTTAAGAACAGTCCTGTGCCGTGCATAGACATCTGTTTTATATAGTTTGCAATGTATCCATGTTTACCTTCTGGGAGATGACAACCATATTTGCTTGTTAGGACTTTGCTTGTTGATTACATAAGTACCCCGTCCAGCTTTAAAAAAAAAAAGATTACTAATCAAGAAAAAAACAACCAAAAAACTCTGGCTTTTATAAGGCTATGAAACTGCGTTTTACTGTACAAAATATAAAGCATTACCTCCCAAGTTAACTGTAAGAACTCCACTCTACAGATTAAAGAAAGCGGTGTAGATTAGAAACGGAGATATTGCTGAACTGAACGTATTAAAACATCGTAACTGTGGAAAATAAATAGTGAAGTTTAATCACTCAAACCAACACTCAATTGAACGTCGTAGTCTTTAGGGGTTGACGGGATTTCTCCAAGGTCTTCAAACAACTCTGAAATAGCATCAAGGGTTTCGTCTGCAATATTGTTGTATGACACATCATCCAACGTGCTGGTAAAGGAAACAAACGACGAAGCAAAGTAGGATAAGTTACTGACAATCTGAAAGTGGCTTACAACAAATTGTCAATTAAGATGCAGTACCTGACAACGCAATATTTCCTCGACGATAGAATTTCACCTTGATATATCTACAATAATGGGAGTTTAACCAGAGTACATTTAGTGTTTATATATCTTAGGAGTCGGATAATGTATGATGTTCCTTTACCAGAGGTTTTCTGAAATGCAAACTTCTATACGATCTTCTTCTTTGAAGTGGAATTAACCTAATACAATGTGCAAAAAAATTGAACTCGAATAGTCTAAGGGAAATGACATGAACCCCTCGCAACTTGAACATTTTTGACCAGGCGGCATCACCGCGCTGGTAAGGGAACTGGAACTGACAAAGCGCGGACATTTCGAACAAACATGAAAGTCAAAGTTAAACGTGAGTAGGTTGCGGTGCTTTGTATATAAACTTGCCTTTTGGTATTCTTTCTCACTTTTTTTTTCTGTCTTTTAATTTGGTCATGTTGCGACGTGCCCTTCAATCAAATCAGAGTAAGTATTTATGTTTCGTTGAAAAATAATTTTAATTAACTTACTTTAAACGATGAAATGATATATGAAATGTATCATATATGAGCTGCGGATATGAACTCATAACTGCGAGGATCATAGCTTCACTTGATCACTTCATTTACTTTTCTTTTAAATCCTGTCTTGCTGCCAGACATGGGAC
>NC_090870.1:1943060-1948060 GCF_036669935.1 Montipora foliosa | reverse complement strand
TTGCAAAAATTGCGTTCATAACTGCGAGGATCATAGCTTCACTTGATTCCATATCCGCAGTTCATATATGATCCATTTCATATATCAGTTCATTGTATATAATAAACGGTTACATAATAGTTACAAGTGTTAGCTGCTTTAACCTTTATCTTGTTCAATAACAAGTGAACAGCTCATTGTTCTACAACAGGTGGATTGGAGTGGCCACATGGCGTTGGGTTGCCAATGACGAAAACTGTGGCATTTGTCGAATGGCCTTTGATGGCTGCTGTCCAGATTGCAAAATCCCAGGGGATGACTGTCCTTTAGGTAATGCCAATCAGTATGTGAACAATAGTGGTACTAGGGCCCTTATCCCTTTAATATCAATTTGGAAGCTGTTATACAATGGCTAAACATCAAATTATTATGTGGTGCATGTCAAAGTTCCCAAATATGGATGAATAAATAAAAACACTCCAAAGTTGTAAAACCGAAAGGCTTATTTTACTTCCTGAGTTCATGGATTGGGGAAATGACCCTCTTCATTAGCTTATGGCATCTTCTTTGTAGGTCTCCCATTGGAACCAATTTACTGTTTAGTCCTTTTGCTAAACACCCCGACATGGTATTGGTAACATTTGCATAAATTTTTGTTTTCAGTTTGGGGACGTTGTTCACACGTGTTTCATATGCATTGCATTCTCAAGTGGCTCAATTCTCAGCTTCATCAACAGCTGTGCCCAATGTGCAGACAGGAATGGCAATTTAAGGAATAGTGTCTTAAATTTATTTGTGCAAATCTCTCATCTGACCTTATGAAGAAATGTTTTTGTAGTAACGATGCAAAGTTGAAATAACAGACAAGTATTCAAGACAGCATGGCAGGGAAGTAAAGAATTTCTCACATCTTCGTAACATGGTGTGATTTGACAATGCAACAATTTGAATTGCTCCAAGGTACTAGTGCAAGGAATTGTAACAGGTAGAAGAGTAACATTTCACACGAAGACAGATTGTGAATTTCTCGTGTTTATTTTTCAAAGATTTCCATCTGAAAAATGTTTGCCAAGCTACCTAAGAAAACATTAAATTATTGCAAAACACATTTACATACTGGTGGTTAGTGGGCCTGTACACATCATTTACACCCTAAAATGTTTGGAAAGTAACATGACTCAGTTGACTTGTTGCACAATTTACATCAATTAAAGGAGGAAGAGATCAGCACCACGCTAGGCCACATTACACTGACTGCACATCATGTGGGAGGTTAATGCATCACATTTAAGCTTCTCATCTCATTCAATTTGTTCCAGACCAAAAAGGTGATCCTTGAAAGCCAACCTGATGGCCTTTATTCTGTCCCTGTTTGGGTCCTTGCATTTGAGATCCTCTCTGGGATGTGACTGGCTGTCCAGTTTCCAAATGGTGGGCAATGTGGTGATGGTGGTAGTGGGATGGGGGGTGGTGCTGTTGTACAGGAGTCATCATTGACATGAATGGGTGTCCTGTAGGGGCAGCATAGCTGCCCAGAGGGCCATGCTGTCCTGTCATGGAAAGATTAAGTGCTGGGGGTGGAGGTGTTCCACTCATAAAAGACTTGTTGTCATTAAACTGGAAACAAAAGCAAAATATCAAATTTAAATAAAAATCAAGCATTGTAACTGCAAATTATAAGGAACCACATTTTGGGCCAGAAGTTCCAGATTTCATTATCCAATGCTAAGTTATTGAACAGAAAACACACAGACAAGTGCAAAATAAAAGAAAACTGCCGAGTCACTGTCTTTCTGATCAGTTCTGTCCCAGATACCCTGGATTTTCCTTTCATGTACTCAGTCCCATATGATAAGGATTGTGAATATACAATGTGTAAGACAGGAAATTTGGATAAGATTTCTGTGCATGTTATCCACGATGGAAGATGCAGTTGATGAAAACTATACTGACATGACTCAGCATAGGGTATTCAGATAGTCTACCATCTACATCTAGGCATTGACTCTGTCACACTGGACTTCATGAATTTACATGGTCCTAAAAGAGGATACTGACTTTGCATATGTTGCTAAAGCTTATACTTGTGTCACAAATGAAACCAAAGCTAAATCTGCAACAAGCTAAGATTTTTGCCCAGTTCCTCTATCCCTCTGCAAACTACAGCAAGTCCATGCCTATGGGGTTTACCATACCTTTCCAACTTGTGGTTTATAAGAAGTTCCTGAGAGATCTGAGGCACTGCTAACAGTTGCTCCTGAAAATAAAAACAAAGCAGTTTTTAATTGATCGCACTGGAAGGGCACTTGCATCCCTACAGGTGAGATCATAGGAAAGAGTTTCCAGAGTTGCTGGGGCAACATCAGTGGGTAGCTATAAACAGCAAGTTGAAAAGGCATACAATAATCTTCTGTGTCAAAGAAAATAATATACCTGGAGTAGATTTACTCTGTGATGGAGATACAGATGAATGATAACCAGACTTTCCAAAATCATGAGTCTGGCCCAGGTCATCATAGCCTGCAAAGATAGAAGATGCACCAGAGAGACTCTTACAGTCAAATGTACTACTGATAACAAGATCATCTACAGCATTGATTGCTCCTCCAGATAGTTTCCACTTCTCAAGGGGCCATTAACTGGTATGCATATGTACATACATTTATATTACTTGTACAGAGCGAGTTTTCAATAGAGTGTCGTAAAACCAAAACCAAATTAATTACTCTGGCCAATCAAAAAGGACAGAGAGAATCCAGTAAACCATTCAAAACTCGAAGTAATTACACATAGCCAACACAAAGCACTGGAAAATGTGCAAGCGTGAGCCAAAATTGGGTTTGGTTTCACCTCTGATTGGTTGAAAAAGTGGTGTGAGAACTTTGAACCATCACTGAGTGCAGTAATCATAAGCCAAAGCAATTCGCTAATCACTTTCAACACTCAATTGAAACCGCTCTAACACTCATTTGTTCATTAACCCATTGACTCCTAGGAGTGGGACTTAATTGAATTATTTCACTCTGTCTGACGCCAGATCATTTTACTCAGGGCGGTTCAGGTGTCAATGGGTCAAGTGTTTATGCCCCTGCATAAATAACTTTTATTTCAATAACTTTTGAAGAAGAAACCTGGGCTAATCAACGTAAAAAGTAGTCCCTCTTGTCTTTAAAGTGCCTATCACCTCAACACACTTTTCCACTTTATTTATTCTCCGAAATCGTCCCAAATACATCGTGTTGTTTTTAGAACCTTTTGATTGAAATTTCACTTTTTATTATTGGCTTTCAAAGACGGGAAAAGTGATCATACTATGATCCATAACCGAGCAATGAAGGAGAATGGGTTCGATACCGGGTTGACGTCACAAATTAATTTTCATTGAGATAGTTCTTTGAAAACAGCGATGCAAATTAATTTGTGACGTCAACCCGGTTTGAACCCATTCCCCTTCTTTGCTCGGTTATTAATCATGGTATGACCACTTTCCTGTTTTTCAAAGCCAATGAAAGGGTGAAATTTCAATCTAAATGTTCTAAAAACAACACCATGTATTTAGGATGAATTCGGAGAATAAATATATTGGAAAAGTGTGTTGAGGTGATAGGCACTTTAAGGTTACTCCAAACCTTCGCAGGTGCTCTCCAGAAAAAAATTTGTACAAGCGCTGTTTTAAAGGAAACTGCCACAAAACATATATCAATACAAAGGGGAGCTCACGCCTTACAAGATTACATGTATAACACCTAATTTATTAACTTTTTCTAAAATCTAGTTTTCTCAATAACTCGCCCGTGTTTTAAGATTTGAATTCAATGTTTTGGAAAATTGGAGTTTAAATTATTAACTTAAATTTGGTTGGGAAAAAAAATTTCGGCAAAAGTAGCCCACGAAGGTTTGGAGTAACCCAACCTTAACCAGGGTTTGAGTGAAAACCAAGGCAAAGTAACCGGCAGTGAGAGGGAAATTTCTGACGACATAGATGGCGGTATAGAGCCGGTGACTGGCTTCTAATGGTTTATATCAGAAGCACGTAACCTTGAAGCGTGTATCTTGCAACTATTCTCCTTGGAACAAGGCTGGGGATTTTAGGACACCAATTTTATGCCCAAATATGGACAAAAATAAGATCAAGATCCAAGCTGCACATGCAGGAAAATGGATGCGCTACATTACATCCAAATAAGGAAACTCTAAAAACCCCAGCTCTGAGCCAGTATTAAACGCTTCAAGGTCATTAGATTCTGTTTATGTGTTTATGGGTGCATTCCTTTGGGATGATCCAAAAAAGGATCACGGATCCAAGATGACTTGGATCACGATGCATCAAAGGAACCGATGAATCTACTCTGGGAAAGGATTTTTCCGTTTCTTTGATGCACTATGATCCAAGTGATCTTGGATCAGTGATCCTTTTTCAGATCATCCCAAAGGAACGCACCCCAAGTTTTTTTTTCATGTCTGTAAGAATTTTCCCACATCTCAACACAGACCTTTAGAGGAACATGCAAGTCAGACAGTGATCTGCACAAAAATCTCAGGTTTGATTAAGGCAGTTTTCAATTATTACCGACTGTCGAAAAACCAAAACCAATTTGAAAGCAATTACAGAGCCAAGCACAAGCGATTATCACTTTCAGCCAACCACAAACAGACGGAATTCATGAAGTAATGACTAGCCAATGAAGAGCAAAAGTAAAACCAATCAGGCAACTACTTTGTAATTACTGGCCAATTATAGAAAATGTTCTATCATGTTCTGATACCAAGTGAATAACCAGCCAATCAAAAAGGTTAATGTATCGTCATATCATGTTCATCACGCCAGTAGAGCTGGGAATTTTCAATTGCAGTTCCGTCTCACAGTGGAAAAAATTTGAGAATTTAATTCCTCTGTTTTTACAGCTGTATGTCTTTGAAATGAGTAATGAAATAAACAGATTCAGAGGAAAATGTTGTGGCTAGCTACTTTATTTGTTCAAGGAGCAGAATTTTTGAAATGTAAGTACACACTAAAGAAC
>NC_090870.1:1923060-1938060 GCF_036669935.1 Montipora foliosa | reverse complement strand
TCGACAACAATCTATCGCCCGTCGAGCCGAAATCAAAGTGAGCTGTATTTCAAATACTTTACCACGTGTGCTGTTATGTAGAACATTGAAACCAAATGGAAAATTCTCTGGTAACTTATGGGTTCAACAAAGAACGAGTCAAACACCTTACGTGGATCTGTGATCAACTCTGCACATTCTTCAGTAAAAACATAATTGGAAATGTGACAGCCAAGAATTATTTGAAAGAAAGCTTGTCGTCTATTTTGTGCTTCATTATGCAATGAAAAGGTTCTTCATGGAAACGGTTTGATCCTGAAATTTAGTTTGTTGCAATATTGCGCATATTTGACACGATTGAGTTTCTTCTCTTCACGCACATAATGAAATAGAAGGGGTTTTTGCCTCTAACAGCAAATATCGTATGTTGTTTGCTTCAAAAAATTGTTCGCTGGAAAAGGTGGCCTTTATGAATTCATCATGTTTTATGATATGCGAGCTTAACTGGATAGTTTTTATGGCAATAGTAAAGCATTTTCTTCTCAAGGAAAAGGTTCTTCAGGAAACCTGAAGTACATGGTAATTTGACACGATTGGGTTTCTTGTCTTCACGCACGCAATGAAATAGGAAAAGGTTTTCGCCTCTAAGAGCAAATATGTTGTTTGTTTCAATAAATTTTTCGCTGGAAAAGGATTCTGTGGTATTTTCTGCCTTTGTGAATTATAATATCATGTTGTGTATTGAATTTTCGAGCTTAAGGTTGAAATGTGATATGGGAGAAGTTTTTTAGTATTGCTCTGTAAGCAGGAAGGGTTCACAGGCCTGTTGGAAGCATGCTTGAGTTTCAACAAAATGAGCCCCAAATCAGTGAAAAATTGTGACGCCGATGAATAATAAAGTAGCTGCTATTTCCAAAATGATGGAATTACCTGGTGATAAATAACGTTGCACACGTCTTGGAGAGTAAATTTTGTCTTTGCATAAAACAAATGGTCAACCTCAAAGAGTTGGGCGATTGTGATCTTTGTTTTGACTTCGCTCATTTATAACACTTGACAGAAAAAGAAACTTACAAAAACCCGGTATCTTATAATCATTTGACACAGATGCTTCACTGTTTGGCGAGTAAACATGGCGTGGTAACTGAATCACGGCGCCCGCTGAATTCCGGCCATGTCAATTTCGATTTTGCGATTTATTTGAACATAGCAAGTTTCTCCCAAAATGTTTGCCGCTCATCGTAACTTTTTATATTCTATATTCACGGTTCAAAATTAATGTTGTTTTCATGTCGTAAATATTTGATTCTCGATCGATTGTCCCGGAAACTTCCTTCTGCTCTTTCTGAAATCTGTGTATCAATAGTTATTTACTTTTGCATCAATACTTGTTTTGCATAAAGCAAGCTAACAAAATCTGTACCTTGCTGAGTTTGCATTTGTTAGCGTTAATAGTATTTTCGGTCCGATGCTTCTGTTTTGTGAGGGGTAAATTGTTTTGGTCTTCCATCCTGATACTAACCCTGCCGGACAGGGATTAACTTCAGTGAACTTTAGTATTACAAAGCTGTCAGATGCTCAGAGGGCACGCTTAAACTTGTGGTGAAAAGAAGTTGTGAGGGAACTTGAAAATTATCAACATGTAACCCCAGAAGCCAGTGTTTCTCGCTTCTCTTTTATTTGTTATCCTTCACAGACTGGAATGCTGTAGTTCAATACCACACAATTCAGTGCCTTCTGATTTTCTGTAACACGTACCACAGGCAACCCAGTGTATGCTTCATGGAAGCATCTCGTTTGAAAATGTTATAGGTATTTCAGTGTCGTTTACCATGCTTGGCTGGATGCAAAAACGAATACAAATCATCAAACTACTGATTAAATACCCAAATTGCATAGCACGTAAACAAATTTAGAGTTTTCTTTTATTGGTCACGTGGCCATGGGCGTGGCATGATGACGTCATATTTAGGGTCATTGGTTTACAAAAGTTGGAAACTGACCAAAATAATGCCAAATTCTCTCAAATTACTTGACCATTACATCCTTAGCAACGCACCCCAAAAAATACGTCAGTGGGCCCTTAAGCATAAACAATCCACCTGAAAGGAGGAAAAAATAACAAAATTTGTAAAAGTGTACCTGATACATAGGTGTTGTATAAGCTGGAAATCCTCCAGGCATCATGCCAGCTCCTGGGTAAAATGCCAGTCCACCATAATATGGTGGCATTGTTGTGGCATTGATAAATGCCTGTTGCTGGATATGAGCTTGGGGAAGAGTCACAGTCTGGTTCAATGAGGCTGGCACTGGTGAAGAAGCATCTGTCCGTCCAAACTTCTGTTCTCCTGTTTATAAGTTAACACCCAAGAGATGTTTCTTTCAATAAACAGATTCAAGCCTTAATAAATATGAAATGGAAGCTCAAACCAGTCTCCACAAAAATCTAGAGAATTCATACTTCACTATCACAATGATTTTGTAATAATTATGAGGGTCACGACCATGTACTTACCATGAAATGTTGAAGAGAGGCCATCCCTTCCAGCTGCTTGGAAAGCAGGCATATCATAGTAAGGAGACTTGAGGGAAACAAAAGTTAGAGTAGGTAAAAGATTATTTGGTTTTACCTCCACACAAACAGAATAAAAATGCCCTCATCTAAGCAGAAGATATAAAGATATAAAATGCTTGACAATACCATTGGCAGTCTCTGAAGATCATCATAGCTATATGGCATAGGCTGTGAACAAAACCAAGACAGGACATATGTAACTTCTTAAAAGCTATTCCAATCTTGAGAAAGATATCAAACTAATTATAAACAGTCTTCAGCACTTACATAAGCATGAATGAGACCAGCTTGTTGCATGCCATACAGAGTGTTCAGTGGTAGAACTCCTGGAGGCAAGGAAGGTTTGGCTGCAACACAAAAAAATGCCACTGTTAAACTTAAATGAAATCAGACTAAGTAAGGATAAAGCAAAGGGCAGTGTTCTCACCAAGATTTTGTCTTAAGTAGGGAGTCCCAGGACCCCCTTCCTCAACAATAGGGGCCCTGCAGGAGCTTAAGGAGGCTCGAAAGGGTTTTCAGCTGAGTGCACGCACGTAAGCCACACACGCAATTCATAAGCTGCTTGCGTCAGCTCATGATTCAAATGGATCACCAGAAATACAGAAATGCCGCTAATTTCACTTACCTTTCTCCTAATTCCTATATATATGGAATATAAATAGACATCTCATATTCACCTACGGTTTAACGGTCACTTAAATCCGTTTGTGTTGGCCTGTAGCTCAACTCACGCACTGACTCAAATGAGCGGGTGACGCATGCTTTAAAGCTGATCTTGTAACCCCTTCATTTTCCTGATTTAGCAACTTTACTTGTTTATATCTCAGCTTCCGGAATTTTTTTCATTTTTTGCATGTTAGCTTAGATTAATCTAAAACGTTTGTATTTCAAATTTAAAAACATTCTGTATGTGAAAGAAAAAATCAGCAACATTTCAAAAAAACTGATTTTTCCGAAAAATTGGCCTACATTACCTGATAACGCTGAATGGGAAGATTTTACTGTCCAGTTTCTTCAAAAAAGACCATTTATCTTGGCAACGCAGGGCTTGAAATTAGTGAAAAAATCCAGTCGCAATTTTGCGAGAAGATACGAAAATTTAGTCGCAATTTCGCAAAATTTAGTCGCAAAATCGTCGCGCTGCATTGTGCGGTGTAGCAAAACAAAATATGAGCCCACAATACTTGTGTTGAAAGAAACCGCTGAAAATGGCGAATGATATCGAAGGAATGGATTTGTCGGATTTGTGCACGTAACATCGCAGCGAAATTACGCTACAATTACGCTATCTTCAGATTGAAAGAAAACTCATGGCAAGAAACAAAATAGTTTTGTCATTTCTTCATTTATTTTAGTAAAAAGAGCAGCAAACTGGCAACTGGTAACCCTTTTTTTCGAAAGAGCGAAGATGAAAACAAGTCGCAAATTTGCGACTCCTAGTCGCAAAGGGAAAAAATTCAGTCGCAAATGCGACTGTATTGGTCGCAATTTCAAGCCCTGCAACGTTATTTTGGAGAAATATTTAATCTGCAAAATCTACAATGGGCACTTAATACCCTGGCCAAATTTCGTCTTGATATGATTACCCTAACTGTATCTAAGGACACAATGTTTATTTGTTTGAAAAAGGGAGAAACTATTTTGAGCTTCCTTAAGAGGGACAAAGTTACTTGCGCTCCCTGACGAGAGTGGATAACATCCTTCATGATTTCTCTGTCCATTTCATCAAGGCACATTCAAATTGGAACTTTTGCAAGGGTGGCCCTTTGACAATATTGTAAATGCATTTGATTTGTTTGCCTCAAGACAGATCTTACAGGTCGTGATGTTTATGTCGGCATCATAGCCATGTGTATTTGCCATTCACTCTGAAAAACACTGATTTACTTCAATGAAATAGCTTTTAGATCTTGCTTGTTATGTTGTCCTCTTCAATGTCCTCTTCAATGTCCTCTTCACCAGTGAGCATTTCGATGATCTTCTACACTTTCTTAATTCCTTGGTGCTTTCAGGTAAAAGAGAGAATCTTATTTTCTCTGTGCCATGACAAATAACATGAGCCCGCACTGTAAATTATCTGTTACATCAAGTACTTGCCTGATCCAATATGGCGGCCAAGATGTCAAAGCTGTGCAAACGCATGTGTGACTAACGAAGGCAAAAGTCAATAAAATTGAACACTTCGATACACTGTTTTCATTCAGTTGAAGAAGCAAAGAGCTGGACTATTTGCTGGAACCCTTACAAGACTGCTAGTCTGTTTTGCTCGTAGCATCCCTGTGGGTCCAAGAGGGTCTATTTGCATGGATTTTAAGGTGCCATTTCTATTTTTCTTGCAGGAATCCCGCAAGGGTGTGGCCTGGTGAGAACACTGAAAGCGTGTGCAAAAACGTTACCAAAGCAAATGTCCATCATTTTATCTCCTCTCTAATGGTTTTAAAAAACGTTATTATGTTAATGAGGCCTAAGACGGGTTAAGAAAACTCAAATAGTGCTAACAGTTGTCAACCCCGCATTTAAGAAACAAATGATTTTGTTCTGGACCTCATTTTATGACAAAAAGAAAATCATGGTAGTGTTGCAGATGTTGACAAACAAAACATAAACCAGTGTTAAGCAACGTACTATTATGCGATACTGGTTTCCCTGAGCCTGACATAGGAACAGCTGTAAAGCCTGATGATGAAACACTGGAAGCCTGGTTCATGTGGTGTGGCATTGACACCCCAGGAGGTGGATGAAGAGGCTCCACAGATGACAATTCATTTCTCTGCACACTCGTTGGTACTACAGAAGTACTGTTCAGGGAATTGGTGTTTAGCTTATCTTTTGTTGAGGACACTATTGGCTGTGTAACATGCTTCTGAAAAAAAAATGGCCATGGTATTAGGGAATCAAACACACAAAAAAGGAAAGTTCAAAAATAATATTTCAAGGTATCTATACCTGATAAGCTCGAGATTCCAGATTAAGATCCTTTTGCATGGTTGAAGGAAGTGTTGCTCTCACTAATGATGGGGAACCTGTTTGGTTGTGGTTTGTTGCACTTAAGGATGGAGATGGAATATGTGCTGGCTGAAGTGCAGGAGAAGATTTTTGTTGATCAGTAGAGAGAGATGAAGTATTAGGAATAGAGGTCTCTCTTGTATCCATCTGAGGCAGAGGAATTGGTTCTGGTGCAACAGGCTACAAGATAAACATGCACAGGAAGTTTACTTACAATCTTCACTGCGGATACCTTTTTCACCTGAAAGTGCTTTACAAATGGACCCCCAAAAGTTAAGTGAACTACCGGAATACAAATAGAAAAAAAGAATATGGACACTTGTTTAGGAATTTTTAATGCTAAAAATCTAGTAGTTTTGGTTAGTCTTTCAACTTACCTTTGTTACTTGAGACACACCCATTAACTGCTGTTGACTTCGCGGAGAAGGATGCTGGAAATGCCGTGGTGAGCTCTCTTCTAATGATGTAAGAGTTGATCCAGCAGATGTGGATGTTGCAATGGTAATAGGCGTGGTAATTGGTGAGGATGGTAGACTTGTTGGAACATGATGTGATGGCAATGGTGGGCTTGGTGACTCACTGCTGCTGGTTGAACTGTAGTTAGAGGTTGCCACAAAACAATCATTAAAATTTACAGGCTATGTAACAATGGTGCAACCTTGGCATGTATTAAGTTGTGGAGTAATTTCAATTATTTGTTAAGATAAGCACCAAACAAAAATTAATTACAAAAGGAAATCAATGATTTACCTTTGTTCCTCAGATCTTGTGCTTTCTATCACTGGCGTAGGTGGGGGAAAGTCCTATTTAGTACATGATATATAAAGAATAACTTTCAAGGCCTGGGCAGGTCTATCATAGAAGAAGCAAAACTACCAAAACTCACCTCCTTTTTTCTTGGACTGCTCACAGAATCACCACCAAACTCCAAATTTCCAAACTGAAAGTAAACCAGAAAAGCAATGAGTATTTTGCCACTGGGGAAAAAACACCAGGGCCACTTTAGGGTGTGCTTTATTATTATAATTTCAATTACCAATGCTATTCAAGACAGTGCTTTCTCCAAATCAGAATTCTCAGAAGGAAAATTTATTTGTATCAGAGTAATGACTTGGAATATGAAATGCCAATTGTTGTGTAGACAACAAACGGTATTTCGGTTCAAAATGTCTTTTGTCCACCAATGATACATAAAAAGTAATCCACAAACCTGTACATCAAGACTATCATTCATAGATCCTGGCATTTCTACAGGTTGGACAGGAATCTGGAAACATTCAGGACATGCATAAGTTCACTGGAACCCTTTGGGTAAAGATCAAGAGATGACAAGAGATGGAGGAAGAATGGTCACAGTACCTGGCTTTTGTGAGTTTTCTTTGTTCTGCTCGGTCGTGGTTGCCTCTGTGGTTGAGCTTGCATAGTTGTTGAAGAATCCTGAGGAGGTACACCAATGGAGGATGACAAGACAACTTTGTCCAATAACTTGCTAATGCTCTCCTGGGTGTTGTGTAGGGAATGAAGCTCACCTGGGAGCGGAATGCGAGGCATCGGCAATTCAGAATACTGGTCTTTGCTACCAGGCTGGTTTGTAGCCAATTTAGCATGAATAATGGCCATGTCAACACTTGAATATAACAATATGGACAGAAATGTTACCACTGAATGTTTCAAAAAATAATAATTTGCTAAAATTACTATGAACTTTGCCAATTACTTTTATTTTTTTGATTCAAAAGTATATACATGTACATGCAAAAACAACCTCTTACCAAAACAAAGATAAATTTCTTATGTTACCAAAGCAATGTCTATAAGTTTTGAAACTTTGTCCTTAAATTTTCACGACAAAACATGGAGTTTGTGATGACTTCTAAAACCTTTTGAAAAAAAGGAAAATTCGGTAGGTTTACCTTTCAATGTCATGAGCAGTGGTGTCAACAAGTTTCTGTATGGTATCTACCATTGGTACTGTAGGTGCAGCTGAGCTAACAGAGCTGACAGTTTGCTCATCAATATCCCATGATGCCACCACACCGTCTGCATTATCAGTCCATGACTGAGAATCAGGTCCAACATCACTGAACAGCTTATCATTACTGTTTGATGTTACTGGCTACAAAACAGTCAACAAATTCAACTTTATAACGGCCTGTTTGCACAGTTTTCCTAAACAAGTTTCCTAACCCAACAATGATAATAAATTATTATCACTGCTCATGTAAATGATCAACAAGTTTTCCTTGACAAGATACACCCGTGCCTGCAATAGTTGTTATTCTACGAGTACATATAGCTTGTTCCAAACCACCTTGCTTTCGTTTTAGCTGCCATTTTGCATGTTCTGTGTATTTTGACAGGAACGAACACGAGTGTGATACTAAGAACTAATCTCATCAATATTCCTTGCCATATTTTCCTTGTCATTTACTTACCCAAACAAATTTCATCTTTGATATTTTTTTCCTTGACAAGGAAAAGCAGCAATCCTACCTTTTTCTTGTCAAGGGAAACTTGGGCTTAAGATACATGTACTACATGACCTCTTAGGAGCTCTTCTTTTTCCCATTTAGTTCAATTGCCCATTGCCAGCTGGCCTACAGTGGTTAGAGCCACAGTGAGCCAATAATTACTCTTGTCTAACCACCAACCTTAAACAGATAGCTGCCCACTTGCTCTTGTTTTCAAGTCTCTTGTATGTTACCTTCTTTCTCATAAATTTAAAATTACATAATCTGTTCTGTTTATGTTTGACCACTGTTGAGCATCTAGAAGATTTCATGTGCTTAACTTGCTGCAATTCCATTGGCTGTACTTTTTTAGCAAGCACAAGTCACAATGCATCCTTTTATTTTACATTTTTTGCTTTATACAAATATTCATACTAAAACAGTGGATAGCGTTGAACACCCACACTACTCAAACTCCAGATATCCTTACACATTGTGACACTGTCCAAATATGGTCATAGTATGCTCAATATTCGTCGTGTGTACTCAATGTATATCCTGCCATATCATGTAATTTTGTGTGTCAGGAAGAAAAATGGTAGTTTTTCCAGCTTTTTTCCCGAATAAACATAGAAAATTGTGCTTTGTCATCAATGAGTTAAATTCTAAAACAATTATCCTGCTCAATCTTGTGGAATATCGCCTGATTTTAGCCCACTTGGCCCACCGTCTCGTCGGCTAAGTATCAGGCGATAGTCCGCACGATTTCACAGGATAATTGTTAATTATTTACCCCTGAACAGTTAGTGCGGAAAATGCGCCTGAAAATGTTGTAATCTGTGCAGGAATTAATGAGTTAAAATCATCTTTTTGTGTTGTATTCTCACTGTTTTAGTATATACTAAAACAACTATTTACCTCAGTGTCGACTAAAGTACCTCTCAAAGATAAGCAAACCATCACAAACGAACCAACGCGTTGAGAATGAAGAGTCAACGCGTTTAAAAATAAAACCAAACCGTTTGCAAACTAGTTTCTTTTCAACGCATTTGGCCTTTGTTACTCATTTTTGCACCTTTGAATTGTGTTTTTAGTTGCATCACAAAATGAAATCATGAAATCAATTTTTTTACATGTACATAATCGGCAAGGAACAACCACGAAACAGATTCTCAGTAATTATAAAACTCTGAAATAATTTTCGATCAATAATCAGGTACCTTATGGAGCAATTTTGATTGTTTTGCGGCCAAACTAACAAATCTTTCAGCAAACCGGCACGTGCTGCGACGGAAAGACTCTCTAAATGTAGTGCATGATCTTTCTTGTAACGTTGTCTTGCACTTGACTAGACCGGTAAGATATTCAGCAGACTAATCCGTGAAACGTTTCCTATCGCCGCTGTTTTGAAGTCCCAGTTTGCGTGATGTTGACCTTTTGTGGTGCTGTGACCTTTCATCACCTCCCTACTGATGTTTAATTTGCCTCGCAAGGAACTGAAAGTTTGTTCAGTTTCATGAGGTATTAACCCATTGACACCCAGGGGTTCCCCATTGACGAGTAGAATCGTCTGGCGTTAGACAGAGTAAAATACTTTGGCCGGTTTGGACGTCAAAGGGGTAATGAGATTTTTTCGGGATTTTTTGGAGGTTTTATTGAACAGTTCAATGATTTAAACTGAATCATTTAATTCAGTCGTTTTCATGCAGAAAGTAAAATAGTCGGCCTGTCACATCAAATTTTCGCATGTTCGTGTTGAAACAGCGCAACATGTATTTTCGTTCCTGTATATCTCAAATGATTTTATTTTCATAGCAAAAGACCACTCCAAATGTCAACAAAAACATTGTCCCCGGTGCTTTGGGTTCATGCAGTTAAAAGCTTCAGGACAGTTGCAAAGCCATTCACAGATTGTTTACAACTGCTTGCCAGCGCGTTAAATTGTGGATTTTCATTACACTTGTCATCGAAGTGTTTTTGGTCTCTTCAAAAGTTATCTTGTAACTTTAGTTTACATGACACTGCTATGCGTCATGCAAAAATCCAAAAACATTCACCTTTTTGTGTTTAATAGGCCAAAAGCCGAACTTTGCATTGTCAGACGACGAGAGTACGTTTTATTTTGACATTACTTTTCGAACACATCATTGAACCTTTTGTGATGCAGATGCTTCGGAAAGTTAATGACTTTGATCAATGCGTTTGCATTTACTTTGGAAGTCAAACGCAAACGAGTTGAAGACTAGTTTGAAACGTGTTTGGTGGTTCGCTTATCTTTGAGTAGTACTGTAGCCACCTCCACTTTGGTGAAAAGTTGCTAACTAGTACCTGTAATTTGTAAATTTGCTATCGGACCTGGTGTATGCACTTTTCGTAACTATATTTCGAAGAGTTACCTGTTCAACTGGATTCCATTCATCAAGCCCCCATTCTTCTGTTGTTGGTGGAATGAGATCTGAAGTATCTGACAATTTCAAAATGCCATGGTTTGTATAAATGGACCAAGTAAATGATAGATGAAAATTCTCATCCACACATTTTAGTCTAACAAAGACCTTAATTAATCATCCAAATCACACTCACCTTTAGTCTCTGTGTGTTTTGTAGCATCATCATCATCATCTCCCCATGTCTCTGTACCTTGAAAAAACAAAAGTAGGTTTTCAAACCAGAACATATTCGTACCTTGACGAAATGAAACCACAAAATCCTGCCATTTGTCTGTGTTACTTAACTATCTTCTGCCCTATTTTCTAAGAGGGAACCATTCCTTACCATTCACTGTTGGTCCATTGACAGTTGGAGCACCAGAAGAATTTTTGTTTCCTCCACCAAATCTGTAGGGACGATCTCTGCCACGAGACTGGAATGATCTCCTAATAATTTTGTCATAGCAGAAAATTTTAATGCAACGTATTAAAATCATCACATCTAACTGAACTGGAAACTAAACTCCTCCCAGCTTCTAACCCTAATTCTAACCCCTTATAATCCTTCCTTTTCCCACTGTTATCAGAGTGTGACGGGAGCCCAGACGTCTTTGTGTGGGGGCTCATGACTGGGTTGCAGGGATTGCTAGCCATGGGAGCATTTTACTGTCTAGGGACTGGCTGATCATAGTGGAGACCCCCGAACATCCTGGGCGCCCACCTTCCACTCAGCTCGATGCAGTTGTTAATTTTGGCTTTATTTTTCCACATTCTTACAGCAGATGTAATCACTAAAGCTTCAGAGAAGAAGGAATGCATTTATGGTACCAGTTACTTTTTCAGTGAAGTGTTTAAAAGAATTGACTACGGGAGTTATAATTGATACAATAAAACCCAAGTTGTTTTTATAAGTTATAAATAGTTACCCTGGTCTCCCGGTTCCTCCTCCTCTGCCACCACGCCTCAGAGGACCACCTGAGAAAAGTCAAATTTGGCAAAAATTCACCCTCTTTGTGGAAAAAAAAGGTTACAACATAAAACATTGCTCAGAGAATAGTTTTGCAAAGCTTTAATATATGTTGTCACTACAAACCCTCCCAGTATACTATTTACAATAATTTTGAAACTGCAAATGGGCTTTCACAAATCAAGTTACAACTTATGGACAGGGCATACAAACCTCTCCCACTAGGTTTGCGATCACTCCATCTATCTTCCCTTGAACCTCTTCCTCGTCCACTTTCTACAGCATTTCTGTCATTATTGTTAAATGTTCCATCATTCTTTTTATCCCTGTCTGTAACATTATTTTGGTCTCCAGGCAGTCGATTCCTCCCTAAATACATTGAAAGAAAACTTAGAAAACCTTCAACTGGAAATAAATTTTTCATCACATTATTAAACAGTCAACCGCACCCCCATCACAAAAACCACCACTGGGAATACCCTAGCCACACTTCCCAATGTACCCTCATGGGTAGACTGCTGAAAAAATAATATTTGAAAAAAAATTTATTGAAAAAAACCTTTGCCAAACTAAATATAAAAATAATTATCAGCACTCAAGGAAATCAAAGGAACTCAGTTGATCACTGTAACAGTGGCATGTTATCAAACAATAATATCACAGTCAATGTACCTTTGCTCCTGGGTTGTCTTGGTCCAGTTGGTTTTGACGGAGTTGTCGTGGATGTCTGTGATGGAGCTGTTTGTGATGTTGGAATGATAGAATCAATGCCTTGTGTTACTGCAGTCTGATGCTTCTTCTTCTTGTTTGTTCTCATCACCCATTCACTCTACAAAAATGTCATAGTTATTTAACATTATTACTCCACAAGCATGCATTGGATAAGAGATGATAGACAGCCAACGTGGCACGAAGTGCGAGCTGGCTGCAATCATTTCATATCCAACAAGCAGGAGTGGAGTAACTGTTTATTAAAAACACCCTCAAAATATAGATTTTTTTATGGCCCTTTTACCAATTTTTGAGCTGTGGCGTATGCTTACCTTACTTGTAGACCATGGTATATTACCTTGTATACCATGATAGCTAAGCCAATGAAAACGTCTGAATTGCATTATACAATGATCAACTTTTTACTAAATATATATATAGAGATTAGATAGATTATAGAGACAGAATGAGAGAGAGGGAGGGAGAGATATACCTGTAAATATGCATCACGTGTGTGTATCTTTAAAAACAAATCCTTATTGAACCCTACCTGATCGTGCCCACCCTCTAACAGAACATTGATGGTGGCCTCTGTGTCAAAATTACAATCATACAAAGCAACGCTCACTTCATCCATACTAAACCCTGTCACATCGGCTACCTAACAGAGACAACAATGGGAAAGTAAGTTTTTATCCATGATGATAGGTGGCTGCATGAGGGGACAGGAGGATGAGAATGGGTAAGGGTTACATGTAGGTTGATACTCCAATCAGACACTGGTTTGAAGCTACTCAGGTTTGAATGAATTAACTGACAAAGTAGTAATTCAAGCCTGAACATTTTGACACTCGTGCTAGTACCTTCATCAGGACTGTGTAAAGAATGAAACAAGATTCTTTTAATACCACACAATGTAACTGATTAGCATCCTTTCATTCAAATAAGATGTAGATATGTCCGAGATAAGAGGGCACCAATGTTTAATGGGGGCATAGTTTTTAAGTGAGTGATTAACCCATTGACTCCCGGGGGTTCCCCATTGACGAGTAAAATCGTCTGGCATTAGACAGAGTAAAATACTCTGGCCGTTTAAGCCGGTTTGGGTGTTAAAGGGTTAAAGGCACTGTCACGCAAGTAAAATGTAGTTAATGGATCGTGACAATATTATCTGTAACCCTTTCATGGCGCCTCTGTTTTCAATGTAGCGCTTATGCCGTCTAGTTGCCAAGGTCAGCATACACTAAGGATTTATTGTATTCTTGCTTCGAACTTTGCAGCTTTGTTGTCGCTAGCAGGCTAGTACGATCCACGGCACTGGAGCTTTTTTCAAAGCTCTGTTCACGGCTAAGAGTTAGCATGTGTAACACTAAGTTCTCTTGAAGTTCAGCTCTTCCGATTGGCTATGCCAGCAGACATTTGTCTCGCTATAAAAGCATGTAAAAACTATTTAGAGATCACTTATGTTCTGTTGTTCAGCGAAGGTAGCTCTCCATATATTAGTGTGGTTACGATTTGGTTTTTTCCCTCCCTCCCTCCCTCCCTTTGGAGTCGAGATTGGGGCCTCGTTGTCTGTCAATAAACTCGGGACACTCCTGTGTGGTGTGGTTAAGTCTGCGCAGTGACTTCCCCCAAGCTTATTGGCTGCCTTGCCTTTTGAATATCGCCTGCTAACCGATACTCTTGTCCGATCTAGCACGTGCTGTTTTGCATTCAGCTCACAGTGCTGGGGAGATAAGTGAGGCTCCTTTGTCAAACAATCGCTGGAAGTCGCACAGGCTAACCTAACGCAAGGCAGTGCTCCCCCATTAACACCAACTGGAGTCAATGTTCGTTCATAACTAGTAGTTAGCACACAAACATAAGGAACAGAGACATTAAAGCAGACGTTATTGGGTGGAATTAAGGTGCTGAGCATCCAAAGAAAAGCCCTGATGGTAACCCTGTCACTGGCAATCATGCTCTGACAAGGCAGAGTTTTCCTTTTTGAAAAAAAATGCTTTTAGGCATGTTCTAAATGTGCAACAAAATGGCATTTGATTTGTCCGTTGTGGCATATAATTATGTTTTTCCAATCATTGTATTGTATAGAAAAAAACAAGTCAGTTTGATGTTCCTTCTGTTGGGCAACTTTAATGTGGTGGTTATTCAAAATTCTCCTAATGGACTCAGAACCTCTTTGGAGTGTGGGACGAAGAGCTACAACAAACAACTAACTTTTAATAAACAATAATAATATTACTGTGGAGGATCCATTAACCTGAAGACTCTATGCCCTCATGAGCAAAATTCTTGTCAAAGAATTTGTTGGTAGGTATAACTTTACAGTAAACATTTGCCTTACATTTAGGTAAACTCAAAACAATGCCTGCAAGTTTAAAGCCCTCCTTGCTTTTGAGAAAGATGCATCTAGACTTTCTATCTGTTAACAATGGAAAGTGTGTTGTATCTTTCTGTAAAAGGTGCAAGGAGAACCTTAACAAATAAATTAAATGAAATTGTGCAATACCTGTTTGATTTTAGCATCCACCACTGTGAGATCCTCTGTGCTCAGAAGCTGAGCATATCTCATCTGTTCTGCAGTTGGCTGGAGAATTTGTTAATAAAAATTTAACAATTTCAAAATCATGTGGATTGCATTAAAGGACAAACAGCCACCATGGAACTGATAAATATAAAAAATACAAAAAAGGTGGGCATATTCACAAATATAAACTATGTATCTGACAACCAGTTGGCTCTATTGGTCAAGGAATTGGACTAGCCTGCGGAGGTCATGGGTTTGACTGCGGCCAAACAACACTCAAGGTAGTTAAATATCTAAGGAGAAAGTGCTGCCATTGTAATTACATCTGCTCATGCCAAAAGGGCGGTTTTCAATTG
>NC_090870.1:1900560-1905560 GCF_036669935.1 Montipora foliosa | reverse complement strand
ACGTATCCAGTTTGGTTGTGGTGTATAATGTTTGGAAGAACATTTTTAATTCTAATGGCGATCACTTTAGACATAATTTTTGTGTCAACGTTTACGAGAGAGATTGGACGCCAGTTCTCAATATATGAACGATCTTTTCCTTTTTTTTCTATTAGAGTAATTACCGCTTGTTTTTGAGAACAAGACATTTCACCTTTTTCAAAGCTTTCGTTCACGCATTTAAGAAAAGGATCGCTTATTAAAGGCCAGAACACTTTGTAGAATTCTATAGGAATTCCGTCATTCCCAGGAGTTTTGTTGGTTTGAAAGCTTTCGAGGATATTGTAACATTCCTCAGCTGAAATTTTGTCTTCGCAGGTCAACTTTTGTTCTTCAGTTAATTGAGGTATATTCAAATTCTCTAGAAACTTTACAATGTTCTGACGGTTTTCCGCATCACTATTTGAACTTTTGTATAACTCTCGATAAAAACGTTTTTGTTCTTGAAGAATGTCATAGGGATCTGTCTTTACGACGCCGCTTATTACTAGTTTCCTTATATGCTTTTTTACATGATTTCTTTTTTCTAAGTTTAGGAAGTATTTGGTACTTTTCTTGCCGTGTTCATGCCATCGTGCTCGGGCACGGATTATTATTCCGTTGACTTTTTCATCATAAAATGATTCGAGCTTATCCTTAGCCGCATTTAAATTGTCGCCATTCGAATCATTGGGGTTCGTTTCGAAAACCTGTTTCGCTTCAGTATATTCTTTTTCAAGTTTTGATCCTCTTTCGTTTCTCTCCTTTGCCTTCTTTTTGGAATATTTTATAGCATGAGCTCTTATGTTATATTTTATCCAGTCCCAAATGTTACGGTGGTCTGAAAGTTCTTTTCGGCCTTCCGTGATCCAAATTGGTACCATTTTTGTAAGGTCATCAATGTACTCATCATCCTCCAATATGGAGGTGTTCATCTTCCAGAACCCAGGACCCTTAGCCTCTTTGTCCACGTTCCCAAATTCTAAATAGATAGCAGAATGGTCAGTTCTGATGGCGGGGATTATATTTGTGGCTTTGACCCAGTCGTGTAAATTGTTAGAGATCAACCAATAATCCAGGCGACAAAATATCGGCGGAAATTGTTGACTCCAGGTAAAACTTTTAGTTTGTGGGTTTTTAACTCTCCATATATCTACAAGATCTAATTGACTTGGCAGATCTAATTGTATTGGCAGTTTGCATAATAACTACATTTGGTGGGATTCACAAGGCTATGCAAAAAGCAATTTTAAGTAACAAATCTACAATGTATTGCTAGCAAACCTTGCCACAGAAGTATCTTAAGTTCTGTGAAGTTTATAATTATTGAAAACTGTTCATGTTGTCTCAAATAATTATGCCTTCATGGACCTAAAGCAAAACTCACAAGAATTTAATTCAGGACTGTAAGGGGATTGAAATATCAATTCAACACCAAGATTTCTCAGCATAAAGTGAAACTGGTTTTCCATGAAAACTCTGTCAGTCCGTGGCGAAGCCCATTTAATACAAGAACATCTCTGTTCGCCAATACCGGATTTCCCACATAAACTTTCTTCAAACAAATTAATCTTCTCAAAATCAGTTTTGAAGGGCCTTCCAAAATATTAAAGTTGTCAATTCCAGAACGACTACACAGAAGGTGTACAAAGTAATTACAGTTCCAGGCATACCATTGGACTTCAACTTGCTTAGAGCAAAGTGCCAGTCAAAAACGCAATGTTGCATGACAATATTGTGAAGTAGCACGCAAATGAACAATCAGTTTCACTGTAAATAATAGAAGTGAAGGTAATGAGAAAGCAAATTAAAGTGATGTCCATGGGTTCAAAAATCATGTCATTTGTTTTCAACTCTAGTGTTATCAGAAGTGATAGAAGCCAAAACTTACGAAATCCTGATTGAAGTTTCCACCTCCAAACCCCATATCCCCTCCACCACCGAAACCACCACCTCTGCCACCTCGTCCACCTCTGCGCCCACCTCCATCTCTGCGCCCACCTCCATCTCTGCCACCACCTCTTCTTCCTCCTCCTCCTCCTCCTCCTCCTCCTCGTCCACCCCCACCAGGTCCATAACCACCTCCATAATCCCAGTTACTGCGTGCTGGATCATACAAGGAAACCTGACCCTTTAGAGGAGTCTGTCAGGGAAAAAAGCAATATCCATCAATTAAAAGTGTTTCACTTTTTAATAGATTAACTTTGATAGATGCCCCTTAGTTTCAAAAATCAGTATATAATAATTATTCTTGTTCTTTCATTTCATGATACTTCCATCCAAAAATGAGGTAAATTTCAATGAAGCTTTGTACATACCTCATCTAATGTGTCAACAACAGTTCTAATACAAGCCATAATGACTTCATCTGATCCTGAAAGAAATATATAACAAAAATATTATTCACAAGTGTTGGTTATCTGAAACACAGTTAATGTTGTCGGGAATTTCGTTTGTGGTAAAAAAGCATTCAGATGAAATTTACCAGAGATGGAAACAACTCTTTCTGACGAGTCTGGTAAGCAATCAGCAAAGACCTGAAGAAAGTCAAGAAAATTAAAACTATTACCTTCAGTCAATAAAAACATTGCAGTTATCAATTTTAGTCAAGTCATGTCACTGTAAAAGACATTGAATAGACATCTACCTTTATCTGTGCTCCAGTTTTCTAAAAAGAAAAAAAAGAAGAAGTCAAGACTTGTTTGTTGATAACAATAAGTACTATAAAATATCACATGGACATTCAATTCAAAGTCAGTTAAATGAAACATATCACCCATGAGTTCATCGCACCTCTCTTGTCTCCTTGATTTTATAACCTCCCCTTCCGATAACACTTCCCACTTGGCTGCGCTGTACAAGCATTTGAATTTCTTTCCCATTTCTATCTGAAGGTTGGCGCTAAAATGCAATAGAAATGGGTTACCATGGCTTTCAATACAGTTCAAAGCATCGAAGCCTAGACAATGTAAAAAGAGAAAGTCCATCACTGAATATAATATTAGCAAGAGTTGCACCTACATCACCAATCTTTGGCAAGCACTCAGAAAAAATCAGCATTGCATCTTCATAAGCAGCAGTTATTGTTAAAACACTGAAAATAAAGAAGTTAAAATCCCTGTTACTACACTGGAATCGATGTTTTGCCATGTCTGTTCAAACACAACTATTTTAAGACAAAATTAATTTGATCTTGTATAAGAACTTCAAAATTATTTTCACAATTTCAAGCTATTGCCAGCAATTTAACAAAATGTAATCGAAGATTTTGAATACATGTAAACAAGGAAAATGGCGAGGTCCTATATAGTGCAGCCATTCTGTGCCTTAAAATTTGACAATTGCAGTTTAATTAAATTTGTTATGCACATCTATATATGTCAATAACATGTTAAAACATGACAAAGACATTTCCTAGTCATCAAAATTGAACTGAAAATTATTTGCACCTTGTTAATAACTTAAATTTTGGAAACTACCTTAGAAAGCCTCTTCCAACTGAAGTGAAGTTTTGAGTAAAACAATTTTCCAGTTTGCAGTTAACAATCATTCCCAAATTGATGTTATCATAACAAACCCCCCTTATTTAATTTAAAAATAATCATACACTGCAAGAGCATGCACAGTGTATACAGGATGCCAGACACACATTTAAAGCGTTCCATGGGACATACCGCTCAGGGGTCTGGGTATCCGGGATATTCACCACAGCTTTGTACTTGGGTAGTTTCAGGACAGGGACCAGTGACACGGGGCAGTCAGGTTGTGAGGCAGACGGACAGGCAGTTGGGCAATTGGGAACGGGAACATGGGAAGGGAGAAAACAGGGAAGAATAACAAGACAAAAACAACAACTTAGCAGGGATATTCTACATTCCAAGTGGTAGATAAAAACATCTGACAATTACAAAGGTTCTTGGTTAGCTGGATAAACTACAAGGGAAAGCAACGAGTTATTAGCTAAAAACACCTGAACATGGGGAAAAATGTGCACATTTTGGCTAAAATTCTATTACTCAAGAAACATCCTGGAACACTGATGGAAAAGAGTACATCCATAAGAATTGGACAGCAAGTTCTAAAAAAGCACCTTCTTATCTGTACAAAAAGATTGCATATAATTCTTAGCATAAAAAGTCTATGAGGATAGAACTTCATGATTTCCTGATTATTTCACACCATTTGTGCTCCTACATTAGTACAAGAAAACTTCATAAATGATAACTAGGTAAACAAGAACTATATTTAAAAAAACCATACAGATCTTGGCAACTCAGGCTATGGACAACAAACCTTGAGAGTAGATACAACAAAGAGACAAGTTCATACCTCACTTCGTAACCTTTTCACATTTTGCCCAGCCTGAAATGCAGAATTTTAAACATTAGAATCTCCTTGCAACAAGAACTGATGAATACATGAATCAAACGATTCTTATAGGGGTTCTATTGATTTAACCTACACACAGAATAATGACCACCCCCTCATCTCAGTCTATGAGGTAAAGGTGGCATATGTACATCAAATACCTCTTTGAAACCTTAACAAGGTTAGAGAACCCTGGTACCGGTTGTTCAAAAGCTGGTTAACTTGATCCAGGATTAGTGTAAACTTTTCAGGGCTCAAATTTAATTTCTTGGATTACAAACCTTTCAGGTTAGTAGACATATTTTTCACCAACCAAGTTATAAAGGTTGGTATCCAAGCTCACAATTTATGATATTGTTTAAATAACGCCTAGAGGACAAATGAAGGAGTAGATGCAATTACATGATGACTGAATAAATTCAATTTAGTATTTATTCAATTTCTCTCATTTACTGTGAAGTACTAACGGTACATCCAGAACTCATTCGTTAACAGCAGTTTGAGCGAAGCAAATGTTGTTTCCTATTTCTGCTGAAATGTTTTTCCCTTGTGTTTCCCTTTTCTTTATGACAATTACAGGAGCATAATATTTAAATACGTAAGATAATTTCTAC
>NC_090870.1:1890560-1893060 GCF_036669935.1 Montipora foliosa | reverse complement strand
TGCCTAAAAAGAATTCTCGGTAATTCTGCCATTCCATGACAAGGGAAGACTCCCGATTCTCATTTCATAGTTTTTTTCATAAGTGTTGGGCCACCCAGTCCTACCAGCAAAATAACGCATCGATTAAAGGTTTTAGCTTTCCAGTAGGTCCTGGAATTCGTCCACAGAAAGGCCAGAGAGACAACTTCACTCGTGAACCGCCATGTTTACAACAAAGCATTTTAGGCGTCCCAGTCTGCATGAAACTATCTCTCGCCTCTGTCTAGGACAAGACCAGACACGCACGGTTCTTACGTTACGTTTATGCCTATAAAATCAACTGAAATGTCAATTGCTGGCACAAAAAAAAAAAAAAAAAAAGAAACCAGCATGTTAATTTTTTTTGGTAGGCTAGGTATCGAAGAGCCAGAACATTTGCGCATGCGCTGACGGAACGTTTGAACAAGAGAGAAAAACGCAGTACCTCCAGACACCGGCGCTGGAGCGTCGTACCAAACGAGTCATCCCGGGATTTCGGCCCGTGCGATCGCTTTTGGACGCAGTTGGCCCTTCCCTGCTTTCTGCTACCGACCTTGCCTCCCGGTACGGCATTGAGGGAGAGATACGTCGGCCCCTAAACCATATGTGACAAATCCCACGCCTACTCGCAGCTCCAAACCGCCCTTGTCAATATAGCGTAAGAATTAGATGGCTTATATATTCAAGAGAAAAGTCATTTTATCTGTCATATGGTAAGCACTGGAGTCGCAGATTACAAAGTGTGCGCATGCGCCCTCCTAAAGGTAACATACATACAGTCATAAGCTTTTTCCGAATAACTACAGGAGGTAATATCTTCAAGACATTACATTTACAGCTAAAATACATAACATATACAGATACCTACTAACTACATAATATTTAAAGATATATTCATTAAAAAGAAAAGCCGCTGTACAAAATGCGGCCCTGGATTCTCTTTTAAATTCAGTAAACTCATAGGTACGGATAAAATCAGGTAGCGTATTCCGCAAGTTAGCTGATACGTAAGAAAAAAGAGAACTAGGACCATAACTGGTTGTTCTAGGTTTCTTGAGGAACAGAATGTAATTTCCGCGAACATCATCCATAAGAAAGGGACGGGAGAGAAAACGTATTTTTCATATAAGCAGAAAAACCTTTTTTTCAAAAATAAAAAAGCAAAAAAAAACAAAACAAAAAAAAACCCGCATACTTCTATCAAGTAATATGAGGAAATTTTGAATGCGCTTATTGCATAAAGATGTCGAGCTTGACTTTCGTAGTAAGAGGACAGGTAATCTGCAAATATAAATATCGTTATTGTCTTATATACGTTATTATACCGTTTCTTTGACACGACAATTACAGCGAAATGAAAGCACAACTTTGTCGCGAATTTTCTATGATAAACATTTGTTCAGAAATCCAAAATCTACATTAATGGCACACACCAGGCCTACTCCTGAGTATCTGGCTAGAAATCATTTCCTCTGGCCGCGCTTCGGCCATTCGATGAGGGCCAGTCTCGTGCTTCTTAAGTTGCCTCGCTCATGCCCAAAAAGAATTTTGGGTAATTCTGCCATTCCATGACAAGGGAAGACTCCCGATTCTCATTTCATAGTTTTTTTCATAGGTGTTGGGCCACCCAGTCCTACCAGCAAAATAACGCATCGATTGAAGGTTTTAGCTTTCCAGTAGGTCCTGTAATTCGTCCACAGAAAGGCCAGAGAGACAACTTCACTCGTGAACCGCCATTTTTACAACAGAGCATTTTAGGCGTCCCAGTCTGCATGAAACTATCTCTCGCCTCTGTTTTCTTTCAAAGGCTTGCCTATACCCACATTGTAGCTTAATGATGCCAGCCTGGTGGCCTCTGTAGACGAAAATGGCCTTAAAAGGCAGTTATAAAATGATTACCTACCAGATTTGAGCTAACTCGCTCGCTCCCTGTCGGAACACAAACGGTTGACATTTGTCACGTGATGCTCTAACATGAGCCCACATACACTCACTGAATACAGCATATGTTTCAATGAGGTAAGTACTTTCTGTATCTCCTATTATTATGTATTTAAATATAAGGTATTTATAGTGTATTTGATAATTAGTCCTATATACCCATGTATGCCCTTAAAGGGGTATTAAGGGGTATACATGGGTATATAGTGGTATATAAGGGTGTACAAGGGTATAGTGGGGTATATAAGGGTATACATGGGTACATAGGGGTATATAAGGTTATAAAATTTTCCATTAGCGGGCGTTGGACATGAGATCATAGATAGCCAACGAGGCGCGTAGCGCCGAGTTGGCTATAATGATCTCATATCCAACAAGCGCGAGTGGAATAATTGTTTTATTAAAAACGCCCCCAAAAAATAGAAAACTAGACTACAATAAAAATAAAAAGGCCCAAAAAATCACGCATATGCTTGCCGTGTTTGTAGATCATGGTATAATGGCTCATAACCCATGATGTCTTAGCCAATCAAAACTCTCG